>NW_027551974.1:0-300000 GCF_045843805.1 Urocitellus parryii | reverse complement strand
CTGTGCAGATATTTGTGCTAAGTCTAGGGAGCATGA
Source organism: Urocitellus parryii (assembly GCF_045843805.1). Classification (NCBI taxonomy): domain Eukaryota; kingdom Metazoa; phylum Chordata; class Mammalia; order Rodentia; family Sciuridae; genus Urocitellus; species Urocitellus parryii. Next base: position 299,964 of record NW_027551974.1, on the reverse strand, counting down.
CTTTTTGGGTTAGTCACAACCTTACTTTTGTTTGCTGTTCATCTCTGACCTCAGAGACTCAACTGCTTTCTTTTCATCTTTAGGGGATGAGATGTCACTATTCATTCAATTCCTTAGTTTTTCTCCCTACTAAGACATACTCTTCAGAGGTTTATTTTTACATGGATAGTTCCATTTATATGGCTATTTGTTTGAAGATATATGTTATTGGGTTTCTAGGATTGAAAGATTCATGAAAATTCAATGAAATTTCCCTAGGTCCATCATGTATGCGACACTTGTCTGGACACTGACAAGTGTAAAATGGACCGACTTGTGACCTCTCTCCTTTAATATGTCATTTGTTTCCCCAAATGTCAGAAATATGAATATAAGAGAAGGGAAAAACACAATATGGCTTGAAGCATTAGAAACCCATGGATAGTCACATCTGTAATAGTGCAGGCTTGGATAATGCCATAGCAATGTCTTTGAAAGGGATTAATAGAGATGCTATATTTTTAACTAAGTACTACAGCAATAGTGTGTGACATCTATTACATAAATTTAATTTTCATTTTGGGCTTTATTATTTGTCATTTTCTCTCATTAGCATGAGGAATTAAAATAGAAGCTGTGATATTTATAAATGTTTAACAGATCTCCCTTACAGCATATCGAAGACCATGTTTTAAATGAACAGCTCTTTGAATGGACCCATCAAAGTCCAGTGTTAAAATTAATTCCCCTGAGGCACTGCAAGGGCAGAGGGAAGTTGTTTTTGCTGATAAAACATGACAATGTCTTACTTGGCATAAAAGGGACTCACATGGTAGCCATGCAGAGAAGAATATAACCAAATGGCTATATCTGCTGTGTTTCCACCTTGCAAAATTTTGAACTGCAAATGTTCCTGTCATCAAACTAGAGAATGTATCATTATGTAGCTAAGACCAGTTACAAAGTCACTTCCTAATAGGGATAATCATAGGCACAAATAGAAACTGTTCACAGTAATTTGGTGCCCATTGAACATTCCTAAGGGATATTTGCCTAGGCTTATTTGATACCCAATGTTTTGCTATTCCTTTAAATGGGATCAAAGCACAAATGAATATTTAGTTGACAAAAAGAAGAGCAAGGTCTTGTAAAGCTAATTTGAAATAGAATCCTGGGTAAATGATCAGATTCTTTTCATAGGCAAGTGATCATTTTATTCTCACCTGCCTAGAAGCCTGAGTGAATTAATTTAAAAATGTCTTTGTAAGCCTGGAATATTTTTAAAGTATTCAATGTCAGGCATATATGGTTATTAACCTGAAGTCTCTTTAACCTCATTAATTCTTATGTACTTCACCTAATTTTAAATAATCAAGAGGCAGTTTTATTTCAAATAGTGACCCTTTTAAGGAACCCCAGTGAAATATAAGACTAAAGGATTCACATGAAAACAACATTTTATTCAAATAATCACACATTTCAGAAATTGAACCAAGAGTGACAGGGATACTCACTACTCCTCTTATTAAAGCTGAGGTCTTTCAAATATATATTTTGATTCATAAGCCAATAGCCTCTACCATCTATGATTTACAGGGCTGCCTGGACCAACCCAGACAAATAATTTACCATTACCATATATAATTTATTGATGTCATTTTAATTTATAAGAACAAAGTGAGGTCCAATTTAAAGGTTTCTATCTGTTCATTTCTCCACAAATTTATCCTACAGTAATGGGTATTTTCCCCCTTATCTCCTAGCTGTCTTTCTCTAGATGGTTAAGTTAGTTCAGAAAAAGTGTCTCTTGTTTAGAGTGAAAATGATGAACACCTGGAATGCATTATCCTAAAAGAGAAAAAAATGTTAAATATTTACATGTCATATAAAAAATTGTATCTGGCTAAATTAAACTCAGAATTAGCTTAACAATAATGGCAGACTTCCATACTAATATTTATTCGTATGATAAAATAAAAGTTTTCAATTTGTTTACAAGTGTAAAATGATTAATGTCATGGACTTACATTTTTTTTGAGGTTGCTCAAAGATTTAAAGTGTATGCTCCATACTTCTCACAGTTCAGTTACAGGGCTGGGGCGCTCTGGGAAATGAAGGCAGTGAAAAGACTCCTTGCTTCAACCCCCGATTCAAGGTCCTATTCTTGCAATCAAGTCAGAAAGATTTATGACATGTTGCTCAGAGTAAAAGGAATTAATTTATTAAAGGCACAGGGAAGAGAGAAAGGGGACAATCTCAATGGAGAGAGTGGGTCCCCACGAAAGAAGAGAGTGTGCATCTCCTGCATTCCAATTTTATTGGGGATCCCAGAGAAGTTACCAGAGAGTCCTACCCAGGTCTGCCTCTTGTCTTTTGACTGACAGCAGGATGACATCAGACTTTCAACTCCCCACTACCATGAGCCCTCTAGGTCACTTTGACTCATGCTGACCAGTTCTAATTGGATTTTTAACTATAAATCCTTACAGGGTTTATGGTTAGGAGGAATTATTCTTATCTTCATGAATTTTGGGATTTGATGTATGAAAAGGGTCATGAAAGTCTCCCCCTCCAGGATAACTTGGGTGCCTCTTATTGACAATATTTGGAGCCTACATTTCTCCTGCAGATAACAAGTAGTTTGTTGAGGAATGTGATATATCCTGTCTATTTAAGACATACAGAGCTGCAGGTAACTTGCTTCTTGAAAAAGACAGCATGTGGAGGTCAGCACATCATAGCCCCATTTTATAGAATAATCAATCCCCTTAACCTCATGTTCCATCATTCTCATCATCTGTCTGTCCCCTATTGTTTCTACCTCTACTTTTTTCTCCTCCCACAAAATGTTATTTTTAAAGCTTTCCACAAAATTTATGATTTTTAGTCTAAATTCAAAATGACAATTTAGTGCAACCTCTGCTAAATTCTGAAACAGATTTACAGAATCTAATTATTGTTTTTATTTCAATGCAGGCATTTCTAAATCTTACCTTCAAAGGGGCTAAAATCTCTCATGAAAGTTAGTATTATTTGACAACCCAATCGAAAACACACCAAGAATTACTGATATAGAAAGATTATATTAAGACATTTTTATAAACACCTATTCTTTTGGAAAGGATATCTTAAACTGTAGATAATCAATGTCTGAAAGTTTATCCCTTCAATAAAAAGTACATTTTTAAGAGAGAACTTTTGTGAGAAAATAAAAGATAGTTAACATGATACAGTACTGAGATGCCTGGGGGTGCATCTCAACACTAGAGTGCTTGTGTTCCAATGGTGAGGCCCTAGGTTCCATCCCCCAAATCACACATACAAAATAAAGAAAGAGGGGGAGGAAGGAAGGAAGGAAGGAAGGAAGTGAGTGAGTGAGTTGGTGCTGAGTTTGTACTTTGGTTTCTACATTGATGTCCCTGGTGACTTTTAGAGGTCATCTAATTTACCTAGAATAGTTTTCCTATAAAGAAACCAAGATAATACTCTCTGTATTCTCATTTGAAAAGAAAAATGTGATGATTCTATGTAAAGTTGTTCATAGATTTTTCTTTTCTTCTTCTTTTCTTAATAGTTACTATTAGTTAGTGCTTATTAAGTAGCCAGGTACTGTTTAAGTGGGTTTTTGTGCGTGTGTGTGTGTGTGTGTGTGTGTGTTAATTCCCATAGTCTTACAGTGACATAGGAATTAATATCTTATCTCTTTTACTGATGAAACAACTGATCCACAAAGATGAGAAGTAACTTGCCTAATGTCTGTGAGCCACAGAGCCAATATCAAGACCCAGGAGTCCAACTGTATGCCAAAGGTTTTTACCACTATGCATACTCTTTTTTCTTAGTTTTTTTTTAAATAATATAGCTAAGTTTTTGAGTTTGATATTTTATTAGGATTCTCTTTGAACCTCCACCATGAAGTTATGAAATAAATCTTAATGCTATTTTTATTTTTTATATGAATAAATTGAAGTAAAGTAAGTTGAGAGTTTGTACAATGTCAGAAAGCAATACAAGACTGAGTTCAATGATTTGGCTCTATAAACTGCTGTTCCTGTACTGCTATGTAAATTCCTTCCATTAATAAGTATATTGGGGTTTGGGGATATAGCTCAGTTTGTAGAGTGCTTGCCTTGCATGCATAAGGCGCTACGTTCAATCCCTAGCACCACCCCCCACCCCAAAATAAGTATATTAACTAGTGCCAGTGCTTCACTTTGGAGAATTTTGACTTTCAAAATATGTTGTATGTTACATAAGAATAAGGAATAAGGTTTATGTAATGGTAGCAATTTTAAATATAGAAGTAGCATGACTATATGAAATGACAGTGTAACTGGGAAGGCAGGTTAAACACACAGCTTGTCACTAATCCCAACTGTATATAAACCGGTGGTTGTGATCTGCCCTTCCAGTCAACACACAAGTTACTTCAGCTGACTTTTGGTCAAAACTATTGTAAGACCTCAACCTGATTAGGGAAAAAAAGGATGTTGCCTCATATGCCAAGGAAGGAGAGGGGACATGGATGTTAGTGCCAGTGATTTCTGAAAATCTTTATCTTTAATGCAAGAGAAAAAGTACACAGCTATTGGATCACTGTGTGTATTTAATATATGTACCATTCAATGTACAGTACATATAGCAAAAGTACACAATATACTTATTAACAATTAAGAAATTCTTGTTAAATCTAACACTAAGCCTTTCAAGTTTGGAATTATTTTTTTCATTTCTTAATGTGATTTTGAATACCACACTTCTACATGTAGCAATACAAATTGCAATTATTTGGTATTTACTGTGTTCCAGATACCATGACTTAATTCATTTTATCTTCAGACTGAGCCTATGATGCAAGCACTATTTATGATACTTTTTTGTTATATAAGTGTATTATAAGCTAAGTAATTTGTTTGGATAAACAAAACTGGAAAAAAAGATAATTTTGGAAGTATGTCTTACAAACTTCAGTAAGACTAATTTTACTAACCTATTTTAAAGACTTGAAAAAAAATTAACAGTGCCAACCTAATAAGTGACAAAGAAGTTCTTGATTTGAATTTGTATCACATGTAACCTTCACAGATAACCTACAGGATGAATACATTAAACTGCATTCAATAAGTGAGAAATGCATGACATGGCAAGACTCTAAACCCAAGTGTGTGTTTGTTTATGCTTCTAAATATCAAGAAGGTGACTTATCATTACAAATATATTAAAAATAAATTCTAAAGGATGCCTTTGAACTAAGTGAATATGGGTATAATTATATAAGTTTATTATTTTTTTTCTTATTGTTTTCAACTAGATTTTTCACCTACAGCTTTTTACTATGTCACTTTAAATCATGTTTTATTATGTACTGATTTATCCTAATTTTGCTAGCTTAGTATAAGGACACAGAGAAATTCCACAAAGATAGAACAAATTATACACAACTGAGCAGAGAAAACAATCATCATACAGAAAGACTTTTTCAAATTGCCTTGCCCCAGGAGGGATGACATATATACTGTAGAGAGTTAATGCTTAAGATGCTCTCTTTGAGGTGTAAATTGACTCAAATATTGATAAAGATTTTATGAAGTCAAGCTATAATTCATAAAATATTTTAAAGATGAGTAAAAAGCTAATAATGTTTAGTATAAAAAATGTGTACTAGAAGGAATAAAAATGTCTTCTTCCATTATATTCACCTCAGTGTCAACTATTATGTTTAAAACAATGTTGAAAAGAATAACCTGCAGGGAATTCACATCATCATCAGCTATTTACATCTTCATGCACTTAAATATGCTAGACTTATGTTTTTTCCTTTTATTTCAATTGAAAAACCTGTGATACAGTCCAGTTCTTTTTATTCATACTGAACAAGAGATAAGAGAAATAAATGTGAGTCAGTTCAGTTATTTTTTCTTAACTGCAAGGAAAAAAATGGACTAATCAGGTGTGTAAATGTGTGAGTATAAAACAGGCAAAATAAACTCACTTTCTTTAGAGGTTCTGTTTGGTTTGGTTTGGTTCTACATGTTTTCTTCTGTTATTAGGCATCTCAAAAAGTGATCTGTGTACAAGGTCCTGAATGACCTGCTGCATGTAGCTGAGGTATTGATTTCATATAAACAATTCATCAAAATATTTGTTATGAATCAGTTGTTTATTTTTGCAATCTTCTAAACTGGCTTTAAATGAGCCATTGCTTTAATTAAACAGGATCAATGTTTATGAGTTATTTTCATATCTTCTTTAGGTTAATATAAAAAATGCATACCCTTTTAATATTTGTCTTACTAATTAATTAGGATATTCTTGGTTATGGATTCTTGGATATTATTTTATTAAATGATTGTCAGAAACACGGTTTGCCTTAGACTGCATATCATTTTGATCAATATTAAAATGTTTTATGTTTATTTTAAGCTTAATTCTCCAAATGGTATTATGCAGCATATGTAAATGTTTGTGCTGTCTATAAAAAATAAGAAAGCATTTATAACTTTATATGTTAGATTTGTGATATATCAGAATCAATTGATATTTTTTCTTTTCTACTATTTTCATCAGTGTTAATTTTTAATTTGTTGTGATCCTGAATATCCTGCAGTTTTTGACTTGCATGTGTCTTTTCCAAAATAACACTGGAATAATGTTGCTTGATGTCTCACCTTAGCATGGTTTCATGCCTATTAATCAGAATCAACTTAAAGAAGAACAAAATATTAGGGTAGTTAATTTTTTTAATTGAAAATTGTCCCTTAGGATTTTGGATTAGTATTAAGGAGTTTTAATTGGATTCAAAATATCTTGTTCTATTTAAATTAAATCTAGGGAAAAAAGTCTGTTGGATTTATTCTATTGGAGCATCAACTACATTGTGTTGTGAAATGGAAATAGACTTATTGTCTGTACTTCAAACTAGAATATTAACTGCAAGACTATAGGTTCACTGATGAATCTCTAGTGTTGAGAAGCATGACTAGCTTACCACAGTTGCCCAGCATTTATACTTTTATGAAAAATATAAAAGTACAATTATTTTGAGGAGAAATATTTAAAATGAAGTATGATCATGAGATCTAAAGTTCGCCACAGATAGAAATTTTATATACATATATACAAGTGTATTTTGTACATAAAATGATGTATATAAAGTTCATTCATGTTAATGTTTCAGTTTAATATTTTCTGTTGAATTAGTTTCTTTCCTGAGAGTCTGAAAAGAGACAATTTAGAAAATAGTTTAACTTCAAGAGCACCATGTCTGTTATTTTGAATTAATTTGTTAAATGTGTGGGTAGAATTGTTGTTTTGATCTTACCTCAACCAATCCACAGTTGTATTCTGTTATGCCTATATTTTTGTAAAAGAGACAAGGCTATCTGACAGTCTTGAAAATGCTAGAAATGTAGCTAAATATATTGTTTGATACCACAAAAAATGGGTTTAAAAATACTGCTTTAACAAAGAAAATTATTTACTTTGCAATATATGACAAATGTAACAAAATAAGACAAACCAACAATAAAAATCACTTTGGGCATACATTGAAAAACAATATTCAAGATGTCAAGAGCTCTGGTTTTGAAATTCAAAAACCACAGAAAACTTCCCAAACTAATTTGTGATATGTTCATTTTAAAAATCAGGGAATAGATTATGGATCCTTCATACTACCATGTATACTCCAGAAAAATCATTAGGGAACAGTTGATTTGGTTACAAGATTCTTTATTTTGTAAACTATACATAAACAGTAGAAAAGAAAATGCATTATACTTTAAATATTAGGTAAGTTCAACATTAAAGTTTTTATTTAGTGTATAAATTAAATCGAAAGAATCCACCAATTTTGCTTTCAATGAATAGTATACCAGGAAAACAGTTAACCCACTGTTGAAATTAAAGATATCAATGTGTAATATTCAACAGGATTTTTCCTTTTTTTATTATGGGCACAAAACCATTGGTTTGATATACTTAAATGTGATGGTGTGCCAAAATGTCTACACAATTAATTAACATGCTAACTTAAATATAGCAATTAAAGTAATTTTTGTTACAGTTAAATCTTAAATGCCACTCCACACAATTATTATAAACCAGTCCACATGGTAATTCTGTAACAGTAGAAAAAAAGAAAGAAAGATATTCCATTTTCTTCATTCCAGCAGCAGTACCTTTACTGGTATTAATTTGTTAATTAGGTGTGCTTAAATATTGCCTAATACCCTATATTGGTATGCATGCTAATCCTTTCTATTTCTATTTTTGCAAGGCACCATACAATATGTTCTCTAAGCTTCAGCACTATGAACAAAAATGGCAAAATTCTAAGAGTAAATGCAAATATTTATCTAAAATAGAACATAAAATTAGAATTAAGAATTTCAAATTTGACCTTGGGGGCAAATGAAAAACTTTTAGTGAAAATATGGTTAAAATGAATCTTTCCTTTTGTCTTCCTGAATTCTGTACCCTAAATTGCTGGTCAGAAAGACAGAAATCTAAAAGTCATGCTGCTTAAGAATATTATATATATATATATGTGTGTGTGTGTGTGTGTGTGTGTGTGTGTGTGTGTGTGTGTAAGACTGCCATTCAGTTTAAAATAAAAATTAGAAAGGACAACTAAATTTCTAACATTCAAGAATCTGTGGTTTTCCATACTTGCCATTTTATAAAATATCCTATCATATCCAGAATAACTTCATAATTAAAAATGTCACTGTTAACATAAACAACTTAATAAGATTCTACAATGGTCACTTTGTTTTACCATGTGGTCTCTCTTTTACTCTGATGCTACTTTGGAAAGATCTGGATCATGCATAATTTTATAAAATCCTTGGGGATCAGATCACTATAAGTTGTAAATTTAAGCTGGGGTTTCAGAAAACAAAACACTCATCATCCCAAGCACTCATTCGTTGTTATTTTTATGGAACATTTGCAAAATTTGTTCTTATTCAGACTTTATTTTACTAGCTCTCCATCACTTTCCTTTGTCTGGCTATACTGCATATATGTTCTCTTTTTCTCTAAGACATACAAAAACTCAAAGTAAATAATTCTTATTTCAACATAAATTTCTATGACTTTTCGTGCCATATTTGAAATAATTATACAAAATATATATGAGGTTTGAAATAATTTTGTTTTGGGGCAACAAGGTAATTCTCCATAAGCAATCACTTTGTCAATATTACAAATGTGCAATTTATTGACCTCAACTGCCATTAATCAAATGTATCCATCATGGTCATCGCCATCATCATCATCATCCCCTTCATCTTCGTCATCATCTTCAATTTCATCTTTATCAGTGATGATGTCATCTTCATCTTCTTCATCATAGGTCCAGTCATTAAAATCTCCACTTGCAAAATCTCCAGAGATCTCAAAATCTATAGCTAAAAATAAGTAAGCATTATATTTATTTTGACTGAGTATTGGGGTGATATATATACAAGAGATAAAATACTAATGAAAAATAGGAAAATTAATAAATTTTTAATTTGCTCATCACTTTAATGAAGATGAGAAATAAATCAGTTATTTGATAAACTGTTACATGTTAAACTTTATCATTTTTTAAAATTTGTGTGCTAATAGCAAAATTATTGTTGAGGTATGCTATATAAGATTTCTAGTTCAGTAATTTTGATCTCATTCTTTTTTTTTATAGAAGTTCACATGACATATTGAATCTTAAAGTGCTTAAAATTTCTTCTATAAGTGTGGTTGCGGAATAATTGTTCCCCTCCCCCGAATATTTACTTCATGATCCCTAGAACCTACAGATAATAACTTAAATGGAAATGGAACTTTGCAAATGTGATTAGGTCCTTATAACTGGAAATGGGGAGATTTTCCCAGTTTATACATGAAGACCCCAACTGTCAGTTGGGTCCTTAAAATCAATGAACATTTCCCAGATGGTGTCAGAAGGAGACATGACTACAGAAGAATGGACAAAGAGATGCAAAGTTAGTTTTAATTTGGAGGTAAGTCTCCTTGAGATAAGGAATATGTGTGACTTCTAGAAGGCAGGAAAGATAAGGAGATTGGTTTTCCTCAAGAGTCTCAAAAGGAGCACAACCCTGCTGATACTGTGATGTTCAGCTTAGTGAGACAGACCCGATATCTACTCGTGACAGACAGATTGGCAAGATGACAAATTTCTGTAGACCGAGCCACTAAGTTGGTGGGAATTTGTTACTTTGACAAAGGAAATATTTATTAAATTATTTTTTAAAAATATTTTAGAAATAGCTAATAATTTTTCTGGAGGTAATAATGCTCATTTATATCTCAGTATGTATTCACTTTTCAACTTCTTAAATGCCAGTGTGTCTTCATTTTTACCTCTTCTGGATATTAATTCTTATAATTTTTTGGTATCTAATTATAACAAATCCAATTAATAAAATTCATTGTTTATGAATTGGTTGAAATCATCACACACTGAAATTTCCATCTTATATGAAGAAAATGTTTCTATTTTCCCATTTCCTGCATATTCTTAATCATAGCATGCTAAGAAATCTCACAAGTCCATGATTCCAAAATAATTTTTGTCCACTTTTAATTCATCTTCATATAATTTTCATTTACAACAAAAATTACATTTTATTCACCACTGGCAACACAGATAACTGAAGTAATTAGTAGTACTAACACTTTAACTTACATATTATGAAGAAATATTCTCTACATGTTAAAATTAAATAAGATAGCTATTGAATAGTATGTCTCACTGAAATCTAATCATATTGGACAGAATAGAAAATCAACAACTACTAAAAATGTTACAGAATAAATTAATGTAGAAGAGGGATTTAAGGATTAAATGAGATTACTTTCATTGTTTACTCTTTATCTTTTCCTAAATAATGTATGTCAAATAGCAGTTAACCTGTCTGCATAGGACAGGTCTTCATTAAGTGCTTAGACAAATTAATGAGGATCTCAGTATTGACTACTGTGATTGGTAATTATTAAAATAACCTTTCCCCTTTATTCTGGATCCTATGACTTCATTTCCATATGTGTCCACACACCAGCACTGCCCAACACTGCCGTGGCATTGTGTTGGCTTGTAGTAACCATCTTCATCACACAGAGGGATGTACTGTCCTGTGAAACATGCACATAGTCACCCACAAATGCACGTATGTGTTTTACCAATAAGCCTTAAGACATACACAGGTGAAGTGACACTGTATTCCAGGCTACATACTAGTGACACCTGTAGAAGAAAACAGGTATGTGTTCTGCTGTTCTGGCACTGCCATTGCCATAGGAACTGATTAAAACTTATGGATTCATATCCTGTTTTAAGGAAACTACCATTTAAACATGCCTCATTTTTGCAAAGTGTAGTGTTTTCAGTGGTATAGTACAGCATTACTATGTGATGCTATGCTCACATTCAATCATTGGGAGCACTTATATGGTGTACAAGACCCTATATCATCTCATCACTAACAACTTTCTATTTTCATTCTCCAAAGTTTTCATTCATATTTTTCAAGATCTTTTCATGCCGTGTAGCTATTACCACTCAATTTGATGCTTTTTCACCTTTTTTACACACTGCCTTTTAATATCAACTGGAATCTCTTTTCTTCATTGTTTCATTTTAAGACTCAACTTAAATATGCCATCAATATGAAGTCTTCTCTTAAACTGGAGGAGATGACATATCTTCCATCTCATGTGTGTGTGCATGTGTGTAGATTATCATTGGATACATTCAAAACTACACTTCCATATCCTCTGTTTGGAAATGTTTGGGTTCTCTTGACTTTCATTTTTGTATAAGTATCTCTTAAACTCAGTCTTATAGAACACAGTTTACTGGGAATGGTCAGAAAGAGATATTTATTTCTATTTGTATAATATATAGCACAGTATATGGTATATTCCTAAAGATAAATGTTTAGTTAGTAATTTATAAGTATGGTCATATTCCTCACTAAATACTTAAACATAAGAATGTGAGTTCTAGAAAATTAGAAACTTTTCTTTTTTTCCTGAACTTTTTTTTTCTATGATGGAAACATCATTTTTATTTAAAAAAAAACCCTAAATATATAGTTAGAATATGAAAATCATTTATTCTTATACCATATTAGATCATAATTTTACCCCCTCCATAAGTTTTACAATTTTGATATGATAAATAGGTGGTTGATTTAAACTTATAAATTATAATTCATTTGAACTACTAATCTTTCAGTGAAGCAGATGGAGTATCTCCAACAAGGAAAACTTTGAAACATTTTCAATGGATCTAAGGCCACAAAAAATAAGAAAATCAAATTTCCAATATTTACTACTTTAAAACAGCATTTTTTTTGACATAAACTCTTATATATTTTATGCCAGTTCACTTTGAAAGTGAAAGAGAACACTAATAACAGAAATATGCTAGTTTGTTTATATATATATATATATATATATATATAAACTTACTTACACACACACATATATTTTAATTATAAAGATAGCTCATCAAAATGTAAAAGAGATTAATTAGATCCAGAGTCATAATTAAGTTACATGCCACTAAGTAGACAAATGTATTAGCATACTTAAAAGACACACTGCCTGAGTTTTGTCCTGCTTTATATACCAAAATGCAAAAAAAAAAAAAAAAAAAAAAAGAACAAACTGTGACAAAACTGGTGTAATCCAAGTAAAACCTGACCCTTATAGCTGCCAGGATTATAGAAATAATAATTTCTTAGATTTTTACAAATGTGTTCTGATTGTTTGGTGCATGCAAGAAGTTATCTTTAGGAAAAGTTGGGTAAAGGATTTCTGGTAACTATGTACTAATTTTGTAAATTTTTAAGAATTTAGCATTATTCTAAGAAGAATTTATTTAAAATGTTCAAGCTTAAAGAAACATACGATAATCAAAGTTAATGGTTTGATGGTGTCTTGATTACCAAACATTCAAATAGTTCGGGGCTCATGGTAAAATTTGCAATTATCTATTTATATGTTGGTCTATCTATGTACCTACCTGTTTACCTATCCATTCATCCACACATATATTCCATTGCTAAAAGTAACATAGCCAAAAATACTCATGAAAACACTAAAGAATACAGTCAAACTTCTCTGAGGCACTCAGCATTTTTCACCCCATCTTTAAAATATTTGATTTATATATTCTCTCTGAGTGTATATCTATATTTATCTATCTGTATACCCATCAATTCTTTTTTTTAAGAGAGAGTGAGAGAGGAGAGAGAGAGAGAGAGAGAGAGAGAGAGAGAGAGAGAGAATTTTTAATATTTTATTTTTTAGTTCTCGGCGGACACAACATCTTTGTTGGTATGTGGTGCTGAGGATCGAACCCAGGCCACACGCATGCCAGGCGAGCGCGCTACCGCTTGAGCCACATCCCCAGCCCCTACCCATCAATTCTTACATTATTAACCACAGAATTAGAAGTTTCTGCTGACGTTTTAACTTTATTATTGTTTAAATCTCTTTTTACTTAATAACTTTCAAAATGAACATTATATTAGGGTAATAAAACAGACATAATATCTTTCAATAGGTGAGGTAATAAAAGTAAGTTTAATGGCTTCCAAAAGTTTATAAATTTTGTTGCTGAAATTTAGTGCAGTCTATCTTTGTTGGATTAATATTGATTTCATGTTGCTGTTTCCCTGGGGTTATTTATGTAAGCAATAAAGCCTTCAGAAGAATGAGCTATGACTCACCTAGGAGTTTCTTTATCCCTTGTCGCTTCTGAATATTGCTGAGCTCCGTCTGGCAAGGTGGGTCTGTAATGACATTAAAAATGTCACCTTTAGGATTTTAGTCAAACAGAGAATGGGTAACTTTTTTGATATCAATCTTCACTTAGTCTTTACATGCTTTTAGAAGACACATTACATATTGGTTGTGTTATATTCCTTACTTATACAGATAAACGTTCATATAGATTGTGTGTCTGGGATGAGATTTATCACACTCCCATCATCTTGTTTTTTCTTAGAATGACTGAATTGGATGAAAAAAGAAAACAGCAAAATAATTATATGATGAAAATATTTCCCATCATGTACTATTAAAGCATCAACTGACTTGGCAATGAAATGCTAACCAATTGATGAAATTTCCCTCATTTAAAAGAGTTGCTAAGATATAGAGAAATAATTTAGCATTATGATCTATGGAAAAGTTGATACTTCTTTTAAGATGTGTCAGAAAAACTCATAAATTCTAATATTGAATAATGTTGATAATGTACCTTGGTCTTTCTATTGTCACCCAGATGCTCCAAATATATGTGAAATTTAGAAAGAGGATACAATACACCATAATTTCTGATAAACCATGATTTTAAAAATAAACAAAACATTTAAATAAATTTGGAATTCCTCATTTGTCCATTTTTCAAACTCAATCATTTCAAAGGGGATATTTGTAGAGAAATAGAAAATTCAAAATAGTCACAACATAATATATAATGTGTATAATAGTCACACATACACACACATTCACACACAGGTATGTGCCACTGAAGCCTGCCTAGATTTTTAGGAGTGTTTAATGACCTAGAGTACATATATGCAGTAAAGTTGACATGTGTTTATGTATGCATTCAATTAAAATTTTAACACAGTAAATCCATTTTTTAAACTTTGCTTTAAAATGGTTTACAAACAGTTAAGCTACCCTACTCAGATAATCCTGATTAGCAATTTAAGGATAATCATTTGATCTCTACTTATAAAATTATCACTAAATATTAAAAAGTAATTTAGATAGGGAAATCCTGATAAATGTTTTCATATTTCTACATGGACATAATTTAAAGTAGCTTGTTCATTCTCTTAGCTTTCAAAAATCTTAAAAAGCATTGCAAGAACAGGTGTATCACATTAAACTTTTTTCAAGGTTTTTAAATTAGCATCAGAATTATACATAGCATTATCTTCTAAGTTTCCCAAAACTTCATTGTGATGTGAACTTTAGATCTATTTCTCTGTATTCACTTGGTACAAATTGCTAATTCCTTTGATTCTGTAACATGTTTCCAAATTTACATTTGGTTTGCATTCCTAATAAAGAAGGGTATATAAGGAACTAGCAGCATTTCAATTTTTCATCTTGCTTAATTTTTACCAGAGTATTGAAGCACTGTCTTTGTTAGTGAATTTTTGAAAGGCTGAACTATTTTGTAAAGGTTGAAAGACTTAGTCATTTCAAAATAAAAATGAGTAAAAATAACTTTATGGTAAATGCTGTGGTTCATTCAGCTCATTTAATATGATCACAAAATAGAACATTAAAACTCCACAGTATAGTGATAAAAAAAAAAACATTTATTTTACACCATGGGCAAAGCAGATAGCAAATTAATTTTAATGATTATTTTTAATATCTATGTTCTCATATCTCTGTGTGCTTCTTGATGGTTCATAATGGAAACTATAATGAAGTACATTAATATAAAATATTAATTACCATTTTTCATCTCACTTAGCATGTTTGCATTTTTAGCAGTTACTTTGCTCAACATCCTGCTTATGGTTCTTTTTATAAACACACAAATTAGAAAAAAATCTAGTGAAATAAATAAGGCACAGAGTATGGTTATTTCTTTCATCATGAAAGATTACATAAAATTTGAAATGGAGGTCTATTATTTGCATGTACAGGTGACTCATCTTTTACCTTGCTGTCTCTGGAAGCAGTAGCACCATTCATTGTTTGATATCAAACTGTCCTTGTATGTGTCACAAGAATTGAAAAATGCCTTGGTGCACTGTTCGTTCTTATCAAGGTAAATGCTCCCAGCTCTGACTGGTCCAGCAGTAGGTCATAGTTTGTATCGAGTCTGTTAAACATCCAGCCAAGTGAATCCTTGCAAATGGGCAAAATACTGGTATCAAATCCTAAATGCAAAGAAAGAACATGGTTAGCTAAATATGGAAGATCTCATCACCCAAAAGAAAAAAGCACATCAACAAAACAGGTAATTAGTGCATGGTACCTACTGGATAGTCAGAGAGGTAGGGCTTTACATTTCATCTTGGGAAATTTGTTTCACAGTAAAGTGCAGAGAGTAACATGAGGAGAATTGTGAGAATTAATTAACCAGAAAGCATCTGGTACTAATTAATCATTCATTCAATGGCAGTTAGTACTGTAATTAAACATTATTTACATTTTACTGTTCAAGCTTTTTCCGAATAAAGTTTATTGTGATAAATGTTTTAATCTATATATTTATGTATGTATATATATGTATATATATGATTAACACTATTATTATAAAGAATTGAAATTTATTTCAATTAAAAGAAATTAAAATGCTATTTTCACTCAAACATCATAAACACAAAATGATTAAAACTTTAAAAATTCCCTGTATCTTGCTAGAATTATGGTGTTTGTGGTACTTCAGTTAAAACTGTTGACTAAAGAATAGCCATCATGCAGTATTACACAATTACTGTTTTCTGTGTCCCTCAAGAGGCAATTATTACAATTAATTACAAATGTGTTACAGCGGGGGTGGGGGAGGTGGGTGCACTGCCTACTGGGAAGTAGGGTGTGAGCAGGGAAAATGACAGAAATTTCAGCAATGTGGTAACAAAGATGGGTTAGCCTGGATAAGCCAAAGGTCTAAGGTGTCTGTCCTAAATAGCATCAGATATAATATCAGTATTTCGAGCCCTTAAAAAAAAAACAGATTCTAAAAATAAAAGTACAGGTGCCTCCCAAAGGAGATGGGATGAGAGCCCTTGCTGACCCTAAACAGACAGCAGATGTCATGTAAGCTATTAAAACAAATCACATTGAATTTTTTAAGGAATGTCTGAAGACTGAGTGTGAGTTAGCAGGATAGGAACTCAACTCTGCAAGCCACAAAAAGAAGAGGGATTCATTCCATTTGACTGACACTATTCCAGAGACATCAGCAAACGTTTTCAAGGTAGACAGAGCAGGAAAAGAGACCCAAGGAAGTCACCTGAGAAGAATCATTTGCTGGAGGAAAGGTGTGGAGGCTCACCTACATCCATCATCCCTGTGTCCCTCATGGAACAAAGACTTAAATTCCAGAGGAGAGTCAAATATTGGCTAACTCTAAAAATATGGATAAGGATCTTCAGCACCCTGGGAAAATGTTGTTCCTGGGAAAGATTCAGGAGAATATCCTCAGTTTAGACCATTAAAGAATTCTATCATTAGCAGAGGGGTAAGACCTCTGTGGAAGGAAGAGAAATAGGAGGAGGAGAAGTTAAGAGAACATACAAGAGCTATGGATCATCATAGAAGAGTGTGATAAATATGCAATTAAATACCAGTGGGAGAAGGGAAGGGGAAAATGATGTAGAAAAAAAATAGTACAAAACATGGGAGAGGGCTGGGCTCACCAGTAGAGCGCTTGCCTAGCATGTGCGAGGCCCTGGGTTTGATCCTCATCACCACTTAAAAATAAAATAAAGATATTGTCCATGTACAACTAAAAAATGAAATATTTAAAAAATTGGATAAATTAAAGTTGTAAATCCTTGTATTATAGATAAAAGAACAAAAAGCATGATTTGAATGTTGTGAGTGACACATTAAATTTATATGTTGTAAATCAAAGGGAAACCATCAAAAACATTTAAAAAGTCATAAAAATAACAAACTAAAATGCAGACCAAAGGAAGTCATGAAAATAGTTAATTGATCTAACATAAGGCATTGTAAGAGGAGAATAATTGCAAAAAAGAGTTAAAAAATAGTAAAGAACTGAACAAAATGTAGATTGCAATTAAAGCATGTCAATAACTAACCATAAGTAAGTGCTTTAAACATATTAATTAAAAGTCAAGGAATATCAGCTTGGATAAAAATACAAGAAGACTTAGGTCTGTTTTCCTCAAGGCAAATAAAAAGACATACTATATTGAAATTAAAAGCTGTAAAAAATGCATCATGAAGCACTAATGAAAAGAAAGCCAGACTGAACATATTAATAATAAATCTGAATACGGACTAAGGAATGTTACCATTATAAAAAGAAACATAACATGATAACAGAGTTCAATTAAAAGATGTAATTATTCTGAATGTGTCATATATGTAAAATGAACACCAAAAATGCCTGAGGAAAAAAAATACAATAGGCCTAAATGGAGGAATGAACAAACCCCAATTATAAATGGAGATTGCAACAATCTTTTATGACCAATAAATAGAACAAATGATCCTAACACATTAAGGTTATAGAAGATCTGAACAACATGATAAGTTATGAGAAATCTTTACATAATTTACATTGAATGAATAGTCAAACAAATAATAACAGAATACAAGTTCTTTTCAGGTTCACGTGACACACATTCTGATCATATCATACATCTTACCCAACTCAAGAGAATTGAAGTCACACAAAATATTAAATGGAAACATAACAAAATGACAATAAAAACCAACAATGGAAATAAAAAAATGTAGAAAGTAAAAAGAAAATCCAGCCCCAAATAAGCTTGAATTAAATAATTGCAAAGATGGTATTTTAATTCGGTAGCAGAACAAAAGTTGATGCCAGAATCTGATCTCATAGTAATATATTCTAAACACAGAAAAGGATTCAAATGCAATAATGTATGTACGTTGGAAAGATAGAAAGTACAGTATTTTTTTAGAAAGGCTTTATTAAGCAATATTAAAGAAGGTACTTTAAAGTAAAAATAGAAAAGATGCAATCAGAAAATATTTGCAATACAATGTGCTGTTACAAGATTAAAATAGTAATAATAATCTGGCTCTCACATTCTGAATATAGTCTTATTTCATTATGCTAAAATGTGTCTACATTAAAAGTATGTTTATTAAGTATATAAAATGAGGTAGATGAGAAAACCATGTACCTCCAGCTGCTAACAATTTTTACCTTCTGATGGAGGCATCAGATAGACTTAGTAAACAGATGCTAATACTCTTCACATATTTTCCCTATTAGTTTTTAAAAATAAACACATTAAGTGTATAATTGAAACAGATTACAAAAACAGAAAGTGGAAAAATATAATGTTACACAAATTATTCCTCCTGTGATATGTTGAAAATAACATTCATTAATATGTCAGAAGAACATCATAAAATGTATTGCCCTTTTATTGATTAGCACACAGTTCAAGGATAGCTGTGGTGGGTAGGTGCATTTGTACATTAAAGAATCAAAGATAATTATGGTTTTTGAGTTACTTTATTTGCCTTTATTTATAGGTTTCCCCTTGATTTTAACTATCACCTCTTGATGCTTCCAAGACACCAATTATCTAAACATTCAGGGAGTCTCTGAACTACTCATGATAGCACTGGTGAAAATTTGACAAGAAAAACTCTTATATTTTAGCAAACTGTATATACATGAAATAAAAGAATGTAATGTAAAATTGTGTTTCATTTTTTCTACATAGATACCTTTTCTTAGCTTATTCACTACCGTATTTTTGGGAGCTGGTATTGTTTTACTTTGTAGTAGGTTCCGAATCATGTTTAAAAACATTCTGAATATCCTAGATGATCATATTTTGAAAGTCAGGTACTCATTTTATTGAAAACAATGTAATAAATTTGACAATCTTTCATTCACACAGTGAGAATGAATCTACTTAAATTTCCTAAAATTTCTCTAATACTAACAGCAATTTCTATTATTTGAAATAATATGCTTTCTCATTCTAAAATTTCCAATACTAGCTGTAATTTTCCGTGTTTGGAATAATATAGTTCCTAAGGACTAGAAGTTAATCAACTTTGGTTCCTGTAAGATCCAGTTCAATAATTTCCTAGTACACTTTATTGTAATATGTCATTCACTTTGTG
This sequence comes from Urocitellus parryii, assembly GCF_045843805.1. Classification (NCBI taxonomy): domain Eukaryota; kingdom Metazoa; phylum Chordata; class Mammalia; order Rodentia; family Sciuridae; genus Urocitellus; species Urocitellus parryii. The sequence continues at coordinate 280,122 of NW_027551974.1, read as the reverse complement.
TCTTTTTTTATAATCATACTTTTAGTAAAATAGAAGTACATAATTCAATTTAATATGAAATATGTTATTTTGATAAAATTAAAATATCCATCCATAGGTTAAGACAATACCTTCTTAATACTAAAGTGTATAATTAAATTTTAGTATACAGAGTTACAGTTTCCACCTAATAAAAGAAGAAAATGCCAGATGTCTCAATAATTAGAACCACCAAAACAAGCAATGATCTGTATCTTTCAATTTACTGTTTAAAATAAGAAAATAAAATTTATCTTTGAACTTTTTAAACCTTTGTTTTCAAAAGCTAGAGTTCTCTGCTCTACCTAGAAGGCTCCTAATTGCATTAAAATGGGGCATTATTTTTAAGCCATCTGATTCCAAATTCAATCTTCCTCTCAATGTGAAGACAGCATGACATAAAGAGAGCAATATCTTAGTAAGAAATTAGAATGTGTTCATTTTCCCTAGGGGTTTAAGTAATTCCATCATTTTCTCTGACTGAGAACATTTGGTGCGTAAGAAAGAAATGATATAACATTATCATAATCTGAGTCAGACTGTTAATCTGAGGATTTTTGAATATGATGCTGATGTCCTGAAGCTTTCCAAATTGAAAAAGAAAAATAAATACAATAACACTTTGAAAAAAAAGTAGATATTCTCCATTGCAACCATATTCTTAAAAACACTGGGTGTTGTATTTCTCCTATTTGACTTCTGAAGATTTAAGCAATAGAAGCAAATCAAAGTATATAAATTATAATAGCTGTAAAATACACTTATTCAACAAAACCTCTAACAAGTATTTTCAAGGTAATGATAAATAGAATCAGGACTACACAGCTCCATTTCTTCTTATCCAAAAACCCATTTTAAGGTTTTATTATCTGAGTGGTTTTCTATGGTCATTCATTTGTTTTTCAGTTCACTTCAAAGTCCATCTCAACAAAATATATTCCAGAGGTCTGATATCTTTTATAAACCAAATGGACTTAAATTATAAATACGATTTGTAAATTTATCAGCTGGCTTAATTTATTTAAAAGCTACGACATCATCATCCTCTTTTTGAAAACCATTTAACTATGAAATATTTACACTAAGATTAAAATAAAAAGCAATTTGGGGGGCAATGGCATGGGTAATTCTTTATGTAAAGTCTGTGAGAAAATCTGGTTAACTGCTAGGCACAATGGCCCTCTTACGGAAACCCAGCAGCTCGGGGCTGAGGCGGGAGGATCCTGACTTAAAATCCCACCTCAGCAACTTAGTGAAGTCCTAAGCAACTCAGCAAGACTCTGTCTCAAAATAAGAAAAATAAGAAGGGCTGGATATGTGACTCAGGGGGTAAATGCCTCAATCTCTAGTACCAAAAAATAAACTGAATAAATAAACAAAATAAAACATAGTTTACTAAAATCTCGTATTAGTGCCACGTTGTGTTTGAGAGCTATGAATAACTACTAAAACAACTAATAGAAAATAATATATCATTTTTTACCATAATATACTTTTTTTGTCAGAGCAATGTGATGTTTAAATAATGTAAAATGTGTAGCAATTCTGCTTTGATGACCAGTGTATGAGGTTAGCAAATCCCTTCTAAAAAGGCAGTATACTCCTGGACATGGTGGTGCACACATGTAATCCCAGAGGCTGAGGAAGGAGGATCATGAGTTCAAAGCCAGCCTCAGCAAAAGCTAGGTGCTAAGCAACTCAGTGAGACCCTGTCTCTAAATAAAATACAAAATAGGGCTGGAGACATGGCTCGGTGGGTGGTTGAGTGCTCCTGAGTTCAATCTCTAGTACCCTCCTCCCCCAAAAAATAAATAAATAAAAGTGCAGGATTCCCTAAAAGTGGAGTATGAAACCAAATGTTTTAAAAATGGACAGATTTCAGGAAACAATTGAAATTATCAGAGAAATTTGGACTAATCCGTTTTAGCAATCTGGTGTAAGAGTAGAAAATATTAAGTTAGAGACTATATCAACTGTTCTGCATATGGTTTCCTATTCCACTTTCAGGACATACCACCTTTTTAAGTAAGGCATCTTTCCATTGAAGTGTCAAGTCTTGAACCTTTTAATCTAATCCTGCTATTGTCATAATTTTGTCCTCCTGGAAACTGCATGTTATTCAGAGATCAAAAGAAAGCAGCTACAGGCTGCTTGTCACTCTTTTGAAATTAGGTCCCTGTCTAGATAATAATGTGTGTTAAGATTTATTAACTTATGCATTACACAAATTGCTATTGAGTCTATATTATGTGACAATAGTTTTCCAGTAGTTGGGGATTGCAGAGTAGAACATTTTTTTTAATTCCTCAAACTTACATATTATTTTGAAGAAAAAGAAAACAATGCAGTAAGATTGTGAAGTAGCAATACAAGCTAGGAAGAAAAACCAAGTAGCATCATGAGGAGGCTAAGGCTGAGTGGCCCTGGTGGTGTTTACCTGGAGTGGGATGAAGGTGCCTGAATAAAGTAAAGGGAGTGAGTCATGCAGATACTTGGGTGCAATATCCTAGGACCTGTAAACAGCAAATATGAAGCCAGTTCCTCTACTGTGAGGAAATACATTCATCAGAAACTCCCATTATACCTGCAAGAATACTCAGGTTTCAGCAGACAATCAAAATTACAAGAGGAATTTGGACTAATTCTTCTTAGCAATCTGGTGTAAAAGTAGAAAAAATACGAGAGTATATCACCCATTTTGCATTTAGTTTCACTATCATAGTAGCTATATAGAAAATATATAAATACTAAGGATGATATTACACTACCCTGTTTTGAGGTAAGGCTACAGGAAAACAAAGATGTTATGACTTAGTTTGTATTTTTAATCTTTATAACTGGACAGTAAACTTAAATAGATTAAAAAAAAAGTATGTGATACTGCCGGGAAGAAAATAATATACACTATTAACACATCACAGGTTAACTTACAAATATAATTGTGAATTTTCAGATGACTTGTATTAGGTTGTCTCTTGGATTGAATTTGGTTGTTTTCTAGTTCCAAATTTGCTGGTTCATAAGTTTTATGAATGCATATGCTTTCATGTTCAACAGAATTGACAAAGTCCTGGGTCTTCTTTTGGCCAAGTTTAGAGCCAATTTTTCTGAATTGGGCCTTTGATGCTCCCTGTGTTATACTAGGAAACATCACATCAAAGGCTTTCTTTGAAGTGAGGTACACTTTTAGGTTATTTAAGGTTATAAAGTATCGAAAAGGACACTTGTGCCAAATTAATCCCTTGTCCACTTCTGTCCTGCATGGCAAAGGGTTTGGCACCCACTTGTGTTTACCTTTCAAAGTCATTCATTACTGGAGGTTTACTTATAAAACTAGAATATCAGGTATAAGTTTTAATCAATATTTTCCAAGACACTATAGAAAAAAGTAATTTCCAGTTATTCTAATGTCATAGAAAGCAAGGTCTGTAATATTTTAAGAGAGCATAGCAAAAAAGCTTATTATTTTAATGGAAATTACATTAATAATTTAAATATCAATGGTCCATCTCAAATGAAATACTACACACAGTAAACAATGAGCATTGGCTTTTAAGCACACTTCATTGCACAATTGAAAAAATAGATATTTTGGCTTTTTTTTGCATATTTGCCCCTACTTTTACAGTATTGATAATTACAGATAAAAACCCCAAATGCTTTGTATATGATGTCCAATAACTTAGAGATTGGTATTACAAGAAAGAGATGATTATCTTCATTTTATTATTATATTTACCATTAAAATGATATCATTCTATTCATGGAGTATGAATAACAAAAATGATTTTTAGAAATCTAAAAAAATTAATAGAATTCATTTTTAATGGAAAAAAAACAACATTTTTTCTCTAAACTGTTCTTCATGTATATCATCACATTTCTATATTAAGGCTGAAGTTAGTTGATCAGAATAGGTAAGATATTCTGACTTCCCCAAATGCAGCAAACTCCATTGTCATGATCAACATCAACCTATAATCTTTCATTCAGTTAGATGGGAGTTAGAGTCTACAGACAAATAAGTACAAATTGGTGCAGAGCTTTGGTAAGAGTGTATATATGTGCATAAATGAGCTGTTATTTTAGAATTCCAGATGGTATAAACAAATTAGATCATAAAAACCTCTTAAGGAAATCTGGAAAGTTGTATTCTTATTGACTCACAACTCAGAGATAAATAAGTGCTTATATAAATTTTAATTTTCAGACATTAAAAAATATTTTTTTGGAAAAGTTTTCTTCAGTACTGTGGATTGAACCCAAGGGTACTAAGTGACATGCCCAGCCATTTTTAGTTTTCATTTTGAGACAGGGTCTTGATAAATTGCTTAGAATCTTGCTAAGTTGCTCAGTCTGGCCTCAAACTTGTGAACCTCCTCCCTCAGCCTCCTGAATTGCTGGGATTACATGTCTGCACCACTGTGCCCAACTCAAAAGTCTTTTATATGAAGAATAATTACAATTCTTTTAAAAATCAAATAGCATAATTTAAATGAACTCTGACATTTAAATTACAAATGAATTGTTTTAATATTGCTCAAGGAAATAACAATGATTTTACACTTATTAGATTTTTTAATGTTACCACATATGCTGTTATTGTATTTGGATATATTTTTCCTAAATTAATAAGTATATTTATCATATTAGCAAGAATTACATTAGAAATTTACAATTCTAAGAAATTTAAATTTGTTTCTTATCCAATTAAATCACTCAGATAAATTTTATTTCAAGAGTAGTTATGTTTTTAATAAACTAAAAATAATTTCTAAGATCTTAAAAATAATTTCTAAGATCTATTGGTACCTAAAACCTTTACCTAATTTAGATTAATTTAATCACTGGGCATTACTTAGCTGATATCTAATATAATAGCTAGGTCAATTCTTAAAAATATAAAACAGTAAAACATGCATTTAAAGTAACATACTACTTTGCCTCTTATTTTTATGGCTTGTCTGAGAAGTTTATATACTTGAGTTTGTTAATAAGCATGTTCATTTTTGCCACATTAAAAAGATATATTATAAAGAAGCATATGGATATAAAAGAGTATGAAATATATATTCATAAACTTGGTTAATCTATTGCAAAATGCTGATCCATAACAGTTTATAATCATCCACCTCATAGTTTTCTCTACAAAATAGTTATTGTAATTAACAATTATATACATGTATATGACTCATCTAGGCAAATAACTTAATATGAAAATATTTTATTAAAAATACAATTTTGTCCTAAAATATCTAAGTCCTCTAAAATATGTGAGATAATACCTAAATAAATTTAAACATTATGAGATTTAGCAAAATCAATATTTGTCTTGGTCCATAATAGATAATATTTAAAATGGTTTATTCATAATATTTTAAAAGTAATGTCAAGTTTTATTTGATGCAGAACTAAAATTTGATTTTTCTTCTGTTGCAATGACACAATTTTCTTGGAATTTTGGTCTGGTATTAATAAAGGATCACAAAGTTAATTTTATTTTGCTTTCTGTTTTATGCAACTGAAAGGCAAAACATTTTGCATTGGAATATTTCCCTGCAATTTATGTTGACTTCATCAAATCCTTAATTTTTTAAAACATGATATGTGCAAATTCTTCTCATTGCCATATCTAAAAAAAAAATAAAGTGAAGACCCAATTCTGGGAGTTCATACAAGAGATACAAGTATTAGTGATTAAAAAAAAACGTTTGACAACAAATGATATCAAGGACTTCAGGAAAATGCAATCAACTGGAATGGAAAAATGGTAATACTACTATCAATTAGGGTAAAATATGTGCTGGAAAACAGTAAGTAGGATAAAGTATAAGAAAATAGAATAATAAACCAATTCATTAATATGAAATAATAAATCGAGTGTACTATAAAATAGAGTAGCTAACATGTGAAGCAAAATCTACTAAAAATGCTGAAGGGAGTTGTTCGTGTAGAACTACAAAGGAAACTGTCAATATGCTTTTTTCAGAATTCAACAGGTAAGAAGATACATCTTCAGATATGTTTTGTTTTTATTAACTGTAAGCTTTTCAAATAATATTCTATGTTCAAATTCACTACCAATAAAGAATATGTAAATTAAATTTAAAAGAAAATATTATACTATATTCAAAAAAACACAAAAGATAAAAATAATGATAATACTTTTTGCTACTGGGATGCAGGCAAACACTAACTCCATACCTTACTGGCCAAAATTGGAAATGCCTTCAGATTTTCACTTAAAAGTTTGGTAACATCTACTATCAATTGTAATTTAAAATGCATTTGCACTTTAACCCATTACTTCCACTCATGGAAATAAGAGCATGCAAATTGCAGCATTAATTTTCACAGAGAAAATAATGGAAGCAATACATAATCATTCCTAAGGAACTCATTGATTGATTTAATTATACTAAAGTACAGGATGTAGTACATTGGTAGCTTTTTGCTTCATCCATTCCTTAATTTTTATTTGGCAAATGAATTTTATTCTTATTTAGCAAATAAAATTTACTATTAATTCATTCATTTTTATTTAGCAAGTAAATTTTATTCCATTTAGTAAATAAAATTTATTCTTAATTTTTATTTAGTAAATATTATGTGAAACTCTATTCCAGGCTCTATGAATACAATGATGAACAAACATCTCTGACTTCATTGAATTCCCAGTACTGTAGTGGAGCATGGGAGGGTTGATTTACAAATTAAATATAATGGATTGAGTGAAGGATTCACCCAAGGATTTCTCAGTTAGCCACTGACTAAGTAGTATAAATAATCCTATAGCAATGAGAAATGTAGTACAGTGTCTCAAAACCATTTTGTGGTCAATGTCATCATTGTATATGTATATACAACAGTGGTTCCATAATATTATGTTGCCTAGTGATATGTTAACAATTTTACTTAGAGAAAGTACATTCTATTATAGCCACACAATGACAAATTCTACTATTGATGCATATTTCAGAATGTATCTCCATCATTGAGACACATATGACTATATTTAAAAAACTACATCTGTACTGAACATTTACAGAACTCTTCTTTGCATCATTCTCTAAATTACACAATATTACAACTACTTACATAGCATGTATATTGTATTAGATATCAGAAATAATCTAAAGCTTTTTAAAATTATGTGAGAAGATGTGTGTAGGCTATTACCAATACTGTGCCATTTTAATAAGGGATTTTATGAATCCTCAGATTTCTGTGTCCTGAAGATTTTAGTACCCTCAGGGTCCTGCATCCAATTCCCCTGCATATATAGAGGGGCATTTGTAAATGTTTTAGATAAATTTTCATTTTTTCCTCATGCTTCTTTCTGTTTCTCAAACATTTCATTTCATTGACAATTTTCACTCATAATTGCATTCTGAAGAAGGTGATGAAAGGAGAGCCTGCATTTCTCATTTGTTCCCAATTTCTACTAATGTTGTTACACCCCAAAGCTCTGACTCCCTCTCTAGTCTGTGCCTGCCTGAGATGAAAGCACTGCTCGGACAGTCCGCGTAACCACTGCTCCTCCCAGCACCAGCCTCAGTGATGGTGCTCTGTGAAGGGTTATATTTTATTTCATGAAGCAGGGTTCTGAAGTATAGCACCATTCTTAAACATGGAGCTGAAAATTTATTAAACACATTTATTTTCTGTATAATGTAGCAGATGTTTACTATGCTTTCATTTAATATACATCTCAAAGAGTGATATAACATATATTATCAATTCAGTTTTTTTTGTTACCACACCATAAATCTTTCTTCTGTATAATAAATTTCTGTGTAGGGGTGAGTGAGTGTGTGTGTGTGTGTGTGTGTGTGTGTGTGTATTTTTTTTATTAAATTTTTTGTAATGTGTGTTTTTTGAAATGACATTTCAATAAAGAAAAAATTGAATTACACCTATTATAATTTCATCTGCACAGGATAATTACTCTGACAATTAATAACAATTTGAAATTATTGTTTGAATAAATGGATGGTCAAACAGGGGTCAAATCAATGGAAACTACAGTATTATTCTTTTTTAATATTTTACTTCCATTGAGATTCTCCTTTTGTAATAGCTACAAATTTTAGATATCTAGAAAATATGTCTCAAAACCCATGTATTTCATAAGCATACCATGGCATTCTGATATGTCTTCTTTCCTAGTGGATGGTAATTTTATGGTCACATATATCTACACAGAGTAAAAATAATAGTCTTCTGCCATTTGATAGATGAGGTAAAGTAATGCAGATCCATTCAGATTATTATTTTACCTGATAGACTGGCAGATTAATCTTTAATGGCAAAAGAAAGACAGTAAAGGTTGTAGAAGGTTAGACAGTAATCAAAAATGCATATTTAATCAGATGAATTCCATTCAGGAACCTGCCAAGAACTGCTTTCACTCTTGCATAATATTAATGGTAGGCATGCCTGCTATTACAATCAATTCTAGTAGCCATTAAGAGAATTACTGTGGGGTAAAAATGAAGCAGTGAGCTCAAAGGTTGGTACTTCTGGCGATCATTTGAACTAATAAAAACTGACTGGCTTTGCAAGAGCAACATACATAAGTTTGAAATAAGTGAATGAATTTTCAAGTTCATAAAACACTGTCAGGTCATTTCAGAAAATCCTTTACAATGAATACTACTCAAATAATTTAAACACATTCTTTTCTAATACACTAAAAAGTATAATCTAATACTGCATTAGAATATAATTACCATTTGTGGCAAAACACAATAAAAGGTTAATGAAATTATACTCCTGATGTGGATGCAAAGTTAATTAAGAGTTGTAGAAAAGCAGTGTTATTGAAAAGTAATGTTGAGAAATGATTCTCAAATTAGTTTATATTGTTAGCAAATAGGTATATGTTTCTTAATTACTGGTTATTGTTATTTAAATATTATGTACATAAAATTATAGGAACAGTTAAAACCTATGTCACTTTTTAATTTGAAACTGCAGTTTAGAACATGTCTTTATATTTAGTGTCTTAAACTAACTCACATGTCTCAAGTCTTTGTATCGATCTCCATAAGAAATTAAATCTTTAGATTACAAGCAATACATAACGCTCTATGTTTTATAATTTGTATTGCTTATCATAAGTGAATAATTCTGTATGAACAAGGAGATTATTTATTTGGCAATTTACCTATAACTCAGAGGAGTTTTTATTAAATGGGAATGATGCTTCTATTTTGCATGTTACAGAGCATAGTTAAACAATGATGAAATTGAAAAAGGTATTTTTATAAGAATATTATGTCCTATAATGAAATATTATTTTAGAAACTTTAAACACTGAAATGGTTGAATATATTCTATTATTAAACTTTTAATAAGTAATTTTTGTGTTATTAGTGTTTATTTTTTACTATTAATTGATTTGACTTAAGGTACATATCATTATAATTTTAAAACACATTCAACACTAACACAAGGAAGGCTTAGTAGTATACTTGACAAAAGATAAATGAGACTCTAAACAAGGACAACTAGTCAGACCAAGCTTTTGCATTTTACTGCTGAATAATTAAAGTACTAAGAGATCTACATGGAAGGGACACAGCTGGCTAGAGAAGGAAGCTAGTCTCAACAGTCTCAAGGGATTGCATGACTAGCTATGGGGCTGTTACTAAGCATTCCACATGGAAGTAAGCCAGGGCCATTGGCTTCCTGCTGTAAGTGGATGTGGATTGTATTATATCATTTCTTTCATGTTCAAGTGTAGTGTGACCGATTAGCAAAGTCATGCTAGGAACACAAGAGCTCCCACATTGCTGTTATACAAGGTGTGTTGTTGTGTGATCTGTGACATTTGCTAAAGCAAAACAAACATAAAATGGTTAAATCTTGCTGTGTCCCATTATTTTGGCCATTGATATGAACTCAAGGTCACTACTGCCAGCTGAAGAGAATGAGGGAATGTCTCACCGACATTGTTTAGGTTAAACTCAACTGTTTATTATTTTCTCAGTTATAAAGTTTGAATAAAACATGAAAAGAACAACAAGTTTTAATGATTGTATATGCTAAATATTCTATTTATAAAATCAGAATGAAAAACAGCGCTCGATATTATGCATTGCTTTTCAGACTGTATATAATGTCTAATTCTTGATCCCCGGTAGAATTTGTGATGTTTTGAATCTAGAATGTTGTTCAAAGTATCAGGTGCTGAAGGCTTGGTTCCCAGATAGTGGCGCTATTGAAAGGTGGCAGAAACTTTAGAAGGTGGGGCTTAGTTGAATGAATTAGGTTCCTGAGAACATGCCTTTGATGGGTACATTTCATATTGTGTACATAGTTTCTCTCTCTTTCTCTCTGTCAAAATAAACCTTTCCTTCTTTTAAGTAGCTTATATCAGGTATTTTGTCACAGCAGTGGACAACTGACTAACATAGCATCTATGTTATGTGATATTTCCTCTGTTCCAGATATTTTTCTCATGGGGGGTCAGATGGTTTGAGGAAGACTTTTTGTCTCTATATTAGTCCTGATAGAATCCCAAGGCCAAAATAATAACTGGTGACAACTCAAGACTCTTTACCTCTTCTGTGTTATTGATTGTACTGTAGGTTGACAAGACTTTGATTTACTTTTCCAGAATCTCTAACAGGATGTCCCCAGAGTAGATTCCATCTGAATGCAGTCTCAAGCTATATTTGGAACACAGAAGAGTAGTATGTTACTAAGCTTTTTGTAACTGTGCCCACAGTGCCTGACATAAACAACTTACTGGAGGAACAGTTTATTTTGGCTCACATTGCAGAGACTTCAGTACATGGTTGGCTGACTCCATTGACATGGGACTGAGGTGAGGCAGAACATCATGGAGTAGTGCATGAGGGAGGAAAGCTGCTTGCTCATGGCAGATGGGAAACTGAGAGAAAGAGGAAGGGGTGGGGAAAAGTCAAACCTTTCTGTGGCATGACCGTAGAGTTCTCCTTCCTTTAAATATGTCCTGCCTCCCAGTTGTCCATTAAGCCATCAAATGGATTTTGATTATCCCTCTGGGTATCAAATGGATCAATCTACTGATGTTGTCAGAACCCTCATGATCCAATCATTGTCAAAAAGTCCCACCTTCAAATCTTGCTGCATGGGGACCGGTGCTTTTAATACATAATCTTTTGGGGGACATACCAGATTCAAAACATAACAAGGAACAACAATATTTTTGCTTACCTAGCAGAAGCAAGCAGACCTAAGGTATGGTTAGATGTATGACTTTGGGGGCCTCTTTCTGGATGTATTTTTTCCCTAAAAATCATTCACTGCATTTTATTTTCATACTTTCTTTTTTATTTCCTACTATGAATTGTAGTGTATTCCCCCAAACTCAGATGTTGAAACTATCATCCCCAACATGATTATATTTGAAAAGTCTTTAATAGGTAAATAAGTGAAAATGAGGATATGATTGGAACTAGGATTAGATGGGACTGTGACTTTTTGGAGAAGAGGTAGAGATTCTCATTCTCCTGTCGGTCCCATTTTCTGTGTTTCCTCTGTGTTGTGTTAGGACACAGAAGAGAGATTTCATGGACACTCGAGGAAGACAGCCCTCACCCAAACTTGATCTTATTGGTTGGGACCCTGACCTCAGATTTCCAGCCTTCAAAACAATAAGAAAATAAATGTCTGTTGTGTGAGTCTGTGGTGCTTTCTGATGACAGCCTTAACTAAAAACACTGAAGATAGCATTAGACAGATGAGAATCCCTGGAGCACTCCTTGAAAGATGGCAAAAACCTGACTGTAATACCTGCCTTCCTTTACTTGTTTCTCCAAAACTTTCAATAAGAGCACAAAAATCACATCACTTTGAAATACCCACAGTGATTTATGAACCTCCAACTGAATTTCAGATAAAGTCTTTTTCTAGGATAGACAAAGCCAAATGGGTTCTCATGGGACTAGCAGGTTTTGTTGATGGTGTGAAAATCTCATGGGACTATTTCTCAAATAGAACAAAGCCATTTTGTCCTTACTTCAACAACAGGGGTATTTCTACACAAGTTTGTTTTGGGTGATATTTTAAAACAAATATTCATTGCTACACAAATAGATATAATTTTGCTTCTAAAACAGCTTTGGAGTTTAAGAAAATGGAACAAGAAAACATGATAATTAAAATGCACTTAGATGAAATGTAGCAAGGTATTTCAAAGAATTGTGCCTAATTAGTGATGACTTTAAATAGTAATGTCATGGGCCAGGCTATGTGGGCACTGACCAAATAGACTGCATTTTACACTGAGACTCTATATTGTGTAAGAAATGCTTCTCCCATGGGACAGCCCCACCGCTGTACCCAAAAACAGTTGCTTAGCATAGCATGTTTGGTAACACAAAATGACAATTCTTATACAATGTAAAATTGTTCTATTTTGGGTTCCCATTTTTCTTGGACAATATACCCTGTCAGAGAATGATTTTCTAGACTTTAGTAACCATTCTTTAACTTGTACTCAAGTAGGGTCAGTCATTTTGACCCATTTCCCCTTTTGCTTATGATTTTAAATCTCATGATATTTGTTTATGGTTTTGGATTATAGCAACCACTTATGATTAATATGGTTTTGGAATATAAAGGTTACTTTAATCCTTGTAGGAGGTGGAAGGGTGCAGACTTATAGCCTGCCCCTTGGCCCATCAGCCAGTGAATCTGGACTCCAGCTGATGTATAAAGATTGTTTCATATCCTGCTTTAAGATCAATTTAAGATCAATTGCAATTTAGCCATAAAAATAAAAGTAAGTGGATGACCATTAGAAACTGTTATATTCATGGGAAATATACATTTTTCTCCCTTTTTTCTCTTGTTCCTTCCTTTCTTTTTAAATTTCTTCCCCCTTTTGGTTTTGCTACCATTTTTACTTAGGCTACTACAAAGTGCCAGTATAGACAATTGATCAGCACACCCAGACTTCACAGATCCCTAGAGTGACAAGACTCAGGTGTCCTAGTAGCATCAGCCTTGGTGGAAATTTGCAGCTATTCACAAACCCTTTCCTTTGGAGCAGCATGACTCTCCACAGACTAGTCCTTGGAGATGGGCATCTAGACCAATCCAGTAAAGCCCTCTACCAAGGAAAGACTACTGTCCTGGTTGGACAGACTCATATTTTGGCCTCCATCATCACCAGTCGTAGTGTGGGTTTGGAGGAACATCTGAGACTGTGAATGTCCTTGTATATGTGAGATTAAGATGTCAGCCAGCTGAGTGTCAGCTCTTGTGTCCAAAAACTGCCTTCACTAACACTTTCCCCAAATCAGACAGCCTAATGTGGAGGGAGAATCTATTTTCTGAGACTCATAGGGTAGTAAGCATAAAACTTTTCCATGGTGGGACCTATGGACAGATCCTAATAGTGTCCACCCCCAGTTCCGTACTCACAGATAACACTTCCAGAATAGATCTGGTGCCAGAGAGAAATGCATGGCTGCAGTCTATTAGACTTTTATTCCACCCATCATCACCAGTCACTGATGATACAGTCATAAGCCATAAGTCTGCCCTCACAGTAAACAGTCCATAGCAATGTGGGTCTTGGTACAACCCGGTGCTGATCTGGCCTTCACAGGCTGGGATCTTAAATTGTGAAATAGTATTGTAACATTTGTAACTACAGACATAGAGGACTGCTGATTCTTTCCAGAGTTAGGTGGATTTCTACAGTCACCAGAACACAGTCTGGTGACTGTGGATGAAGTATTTGGACCCATGGAGAGGTTGATATGGTTAGAGTACACTTTATAGGTGCTTCCACAATTCATGACCAACAGCTATCCACGGATATGGGAAAAACTGGGCTTGAATTGCCCTGTATGGCTGAAACAGTGGCAATAGGTCATAGCAGTTTCACAGCAAGCTTGGACTTAGCCCATCATCTAGTATTAAAATAGTAGATATGACTGCAAAACTCAAAGTACATCATCTGCATAACATTCTGTATAAAATTATAGATTCATAAAACAGAACTAAAAATCTAATCTTTCAATGTGAAGATGATGTTGGCCATCAAAAAGCATCATGAACTTGCAGGGAACTTGGATTTCAACTACCAGTCAAAATAAGGTCCCAGTCACCGACAAGAGAGTAACCATATGAGTGAACTTGCAGGTGAAGGAATTAAAATTTATTTTAAGAAAATTCAAGAATCTTTAAAAAATATATAGAAAATTATTTTATAGTTTAAAAATAAAGAACACATGGAAGCAATATAAAAAATCAAATCCTTGAGCTGAAAAATGCAACAGATTGAAATTTAAAAAGCAACAGAAGATATCAAAAACAGAATAGATCAAACAGAAGAGAGATTGGTGAGAATAAAGACAGGCTATTTGAAAACACACCAAGAAGAAAACAGAGAAATCAATGAAGAGAGATGAAGAAAGTTTACAGGAACTTTGGAATAGCACTGAGAGAACATATATTTGAATTATTGAGATTCAACAGGGACTTGTGACTTGAGTATGGCAGAGATGAATAAGAAATTTTCAAGTGGATCATAACAGAAAATGTCTGAAACTTAGGAAAAAATTTAAATGCAAAGCAAAAATAAAATAAAAATACAAACAAAATAAGGTACAAGTGGGTCAAAACTCATCAGACAGATTTAACCAAGTCTATGCCAAGATGTATCTTAAGGTAGCAATCACTCAAAAGGAGAATCCTCAACATAGATCTCTCAGACCAGTGAAGAGGGGCCTAGGATTTTTATAATGCTAAAGGAAAAGAACTGGTGATCTTTTGGCACTCTGCAAAGATAACATTTAGAAATGAAGGAGAGAAGAATACAGACCCAGACACACAAAAGCTGTGAGAATATGTCCCATCATATTCCTAAAATAAATGCTAAAGGGAATTCTTCAAACTGAAAGAGAGACATTGAAAACTCATAGGAAAACATGGGATATTAGAAAACATCTCAGTAAGAATAACTACACAGACAAATAGAGAATGCTCTAGTATTATACACATGGTGCACAAACCATTCATATCTTCAGTATTATAACTAAAAATAAACATTAACATAATAAGCACATTAGTGTGTTAAAACATAGGTAATCGAAAGATGTAAAATGAGAGATTGAAAATTTAAAATGTAGAGAGGACTGGAATACAAGTATGAAATTCTTTGTTAGTATATTTTCTTTTCATTTGTTGCTTCCATTCTACCTTTTATGAAGACTTAATAATGTTGTTATCATTTCAAAATAGCTTATTATAGTCAAATATTTTTTATAAACCTCAAGGGACCACAAAGCAAAAATGTATAATGGATAAAACAAAAATAATAAATGATAAATGAGGCATCAAAACACACTACTATAGCAAATCATTTCACCACAATGAAAGCCTGTAAGAAAAGGAGAATACATAGACCAATGGTACAGAATAGATGATACAGAGACAAACCCACATAAATACAGTTATCTCACACTAGATAATGGTTTCAAAAACATTCAGTGGAGAAAAGATAGTCTCTTCAACATATGGTGCTGGGAAAACTGAAAATCCATATGTAGCAAAATGAAATTAAACTGCTCTCTCTTACCCTATACAAAAATCAACTGATAGAAAAAAAAATATAGACCCAAATCTCCACCAATTTAGCTTAGAAACTAACTTCCTTAACAAGATCCCTAAATCACAAGAAGTAAAATCAAGAATCAATAAACGGGATGGAATCAAACTAAAAAGCTTCTTTGCAGCAAAGGAAATGATCATTAATGTGAAGAGAGTGCCTACAGAATGGGAGAAAATATTTACCACACACACCTCAGATACAGCATTAATATCCAGGATATATGAACACAAAACAAATTAACACCCAAAACACAAATAACCCAATCAATAAATAGGCAAAGAAATTGAACAGACAATTCACAGAAGAAGAAATACAGGAGATCAACAAATATATGAGAAGATGTTCAATACTACTCTAAGATTTCATCTCTACTCCAGTCAGAATGTCAATTATCAAGAACACAAGCAATAATAAATGTTAACAAGGATGTGGAGAAGAGGCACACTCATACATTGCTGGTGAGACTGCAAATTGGTGCAACCACTCTGGAAAGCAGCATAGAGATTCATCAGAATCCTAAAATAGAACTATTATTTGACCAAGTCATCCCACTCTGCAGTTTATACCCGAAGGACTTAAAATCAGCACATTACAGTGACACAGCCACATCAATATTTATAGCAGCTCAATTCACAATAGCTAAACTATGGAATCAACTAAGTGGCCTTCAACAGATGAATGGATAAAGAAACTATTGTATATACAAAAGAATAAAATTATGGCATTTACCAGTAAATGAATGGAACTGGAGAATGTTATGCTAAGCAAAATAAGTCAATTTCAAAGAAACAAAAGCTGAATGTTTTCTCTGATATGAGGATACTAATTCAAAATAAGGAGAAGGGATGGAATAGAGGCATTTTGTATAAGATAGAGGGGACTGAAGGGATGGAATGTGATTTGGAGGTTGGAATGATAGTAGAATGAATCAGGCATTATTACCTATGTGCATATACAACTACATGGCCTATATAACTCTTCATCATGTATAACCAGATGAATGAAAAGTTATACTCCATTTATGTATGATGTGTTAAAATGCATTCTACTGTCATGTATAACTAATTAGAACAAATAAAAAATTTAAAAAGTTAAAAAAGGAAATAGATAAATGCTAGAAAACAAGTTATCAAACAATTGTAGTAATATCATTTTTTATTGATAACAGTCTTAATTTGAAAATAGACTGAATACCAATTTAAAGTCATAGAGTAATTGAATGAATAAAAAAGAGAAGCATCTCTCTACAATGTGTTTCATTTTTTTTAAGAGAGAGAGAGAGAGAGAGAGAGAGAGAGAGAGAGAGAATGAGAATTTCAATATTTATTTTTCAGTTTTTGGCGGATACAACATCTTTGTTTGTATGTGGTGCTGAGGATCGAACCCGGGCAGCATGCATGCCAGGTGAGCGTGCTACTGCTTGAGCCACATCCCCAGCCCATACAATGTGTTTGTTTCAAGCAACTTAATTCAACTTTAAGGTTCACAAAGATGAAAGTGAAGGTATGTAACAGAATATTCCACAAAAATGAAATCCAAAAGAGATAAGGGGTCATCATACCTCTGATAAAATTGATTTTAAATCAAAAGCAGTACAGACAAGATAGATCATCATATAGTGGAAAGGTAGCCAATAAGTAAGAGGAAAAATAATTCTATGTATATATGCACCCAATATCAGAGCAAACAAATATATAATGCAATATTAATAGACCTAAAGGGAAAGAGAAAAGATAACACCATAATAGTAGCATTTTAACACAACACTTTCAACAATGGATAAATGGTCCAGATGGAAATTCAACAAGGAAACAATAGAGTTAAAGTTGCACTTTAGAGCTGGGGGGCCCAACTGACATCTACAGAACATTTCCTACAACCATAGGATATAAATTCTTCTCATCATCATATAAAACATTCCCTGGGATAGATGACATGATGGCAATGACAAACATCAACAAATTAAAAATACTGAAAACATATTGAGATCCTTTTCCGGCCAAAATGCAATAAACCTAGAAATCAATAGCAAGAAAAAATTAGGAAGCCATCCAAATACATGGAAATTAAACAATTTAGTCTTAAGCAATCAGTGAATCAAGACGAAATCAAGAAGAAAATTTTAAAAATTTCTTACAACAAACAAAAATAGAAACACAATATACCAAAACCTAATAAATGAAGTAAAAGGGGGGATTTTATAGCAGTTGATGCATATATCAATAAAGCAGAAAGATTTATGGGACAAAAAACAACCCTTTCCTGCATCTCAAGAAAGGAGTAAACCAAGAAAATAAGAAAAAATAAACTCCAGATTAATAAAAAGAAAGAAATAATAATAAAAACAGAAATAAATGAGATACAGAATAAAAAAAATAAAAATATAATGAAACAAAAACCTGGTTCTTTGGAAAGATACATTAGTTTGACAGACCCATAGCTAGACTAAAAGGAAAAAGAAGACAGTTAAAAAATTGGAGATGAAAAGATGATATTACAAGTGATGTCACAAAAATGCTAAGGATCACTAAAGATTATTAAATACAACCATGTTTCAAAAAATTTGATAGGCCAGAAGAAATGGACAAATTCTTCAACTCAATCACTTTACAAAGACTGAAATGTGAAGTAACACAATGCTTGAACAAATTAAGAGTAACAAGATTGAATCAATAATAAAATCTCCAATCTAAGAAAAGTCCAAGAGAAAATGGCTTCATTTCTACAAAACAAGAGAAGCAAATTCTTCCAAGCTCATTCTATGAATTTAGAATTAGCCTGATACTAATCCAAACAAGTGTACAACAAAAATGAAGGCTATAAACCAGTATCTGATGGACATAGCTAAAAACTTGTTCACCAAAGTACTAACACACTGAATCCAATAACACTGCAGTAATTATTCTCCATGATCAAGTGGGATCTAATTGAGGGATGCAAGGGTGATTAAACATGCAAATGAATAAATAAATGAATGTAATGCATCATATCAACATATTGAAGAACAAAATCTATATGTTCATCTCAATATAAACAGAAAAGTTATTAGATAAAACATCCCTTCATGGTAAAAACTCTGAACAAATTAGGAATGGAAGAAGCATACTTCAACAAGATGAAGATTATATTTAATAAACCGATAGTTAACCTTATGTTGAATGGGGAAAAAAGCTCTTTCTCTAAGACCTGGAATAAGACAAGGATACCCATTTCTACCACTTTTTTAAAACAATGGGTTGAAAGTCCTAAACAGAGTGTTCAAGCATGTAAAAGAAGTAAATTAAATCAAATGAGAAAACAGGGAAATAAATAGTCACTGTTTGCAGTTGTCACCAGAATACATTTAGGAATAATGAAGTAATTTAGTAATTATACAGAGTATAAAATTAACATATAAAAATCAGTACCTTTTGTTTATCAACCAGTAGAGAATTATCTGCACTAGAAACCAAGCAAGCAATAGTATTTCAATAGCTATGAAAATAATAAAATGCTTAACAATATATTTAACCAAAAAGGTGAAATAGCTCTATAATAAAAACTATAAAAAATACATGAAAGAAATTGCAGAGGATGGACAAAAAATGTGGAAAGATGTCCTGTGTTCATGGATTGAAAGAATCAATATTATTCAAGTGTCCATACTACCCAAAGCAAGATTCAATGTAATCTCTTTCACGTACCACTGAAGTTCTACACCAAGATAGAAAAAAACAATTACAAAATTTGTTTGCAGCCCTGTGTAACTAAAACTACCTTGAAAGAAATGAACAAAGTGGGAGGCGTTATATAACCTCACCTCAAACTATACAACAAAGCTCTAGTGATAAAAGAGGATGGTAAAGAATAATAAGAACAACAAAAATAAAACATGGAATTGGCATAAAAATTTACACACAGAACAATGAAACAAAATAGAGGCTTAGAAGTAAATCCACATATCTGCAGCCAACTGATTTTCAGCAGATGTGCTAAGAACACTGTGGAGAGCAGGATGTGCTGTCATCTGAGTCACTCCATGAAGGAGAGAACAGATGTTCTCAGACTGTGTCTACACCTTTATACTCTGTTTAGTAAAGCAGTAGTTTGCCATGAGCTATTCCACTTTGAGTTTCTTTGCTGAGGTGGAATGACGTATTGGTACAAGGAAACAACAACCATCTGCCTGGAACAACAGTAAGGCATAAACTGATAAATAAATTAGTCATGCCAATAATAATGAGCACATGTAAACTTATCAAATTACTCGGAAGCACGTGGATACATGGAGTTATCAAAATTGTATTGGAAAAATTAGGGCTGCCAGCTTATTGAACATACCAGGCCACCAAATGATGCAAACTCTCACTTGAGACACATAAAAGGAGGGGCACTTCCAGACTGGATATGGCATCCTGACCCCATCCCCTGGTCACTCCTCACAAGCTTTGCTCAGGAAAATTGCCACAGCAAAGAATTTCCAAATCTCTGTCCTTGAGCTTATAGCAGAGTGTGTTTCTTCTGCCTGTGAGAACCGTGCAAGTCCCACTTCAAACTTATAACCTCACTTTGACATTCTGAGCCAACACTGAAACTGCCATCCATCTAGACCTCTGTCTGGAATAAGTTCATGAGCTCTACCCCTGAAGTAGAGAGCTTCAGCTGGTTTGTACTCTTATCTGACCACCTACAGTGACTCTGCATCCATATCTGCTGTCTGCCTTTGATCTCAGTTCTGAGCCCCTGTGGGCTGCCATAAAACTTTCTTAGCTTTCCCATAAACCTCAGATACAATTTTGATTCTAAAAATTAGAATTTAAATAAAAGAACTTTGATTGCCCAGCTTATGACCACTAGGTGACCCACAAGTATTCAGTGAACAACCCCCATTGATTAAAGTGATTAGCCTATGAATTTATTGTTGTTCAATAAATTCTGTCAATGTGAAAAGACACAGATCCATTTGGTCTATGTTAGTGACATAGCTTATGACAAATACATAATGGAGAAAGGTCAGCTCTTTTATTTTTTTTTCAAAAAAAAATGGTGCTGGGAAAATTGACTATCCACACATGAAAGAAATTAGACCCTTATTTCTCACTAATTACAAAAATCAAACAAAACGGATTAAAGGTAAATGAGAGTCCTGAAACTGAAACTACAAGAAGAAAACAGAGGAAACATATTAGAACATTGGAAAGGGTAAGGACTTTTTGGACAAGAACCCCAAAGTACAAGCAACAAAATGGGATTATATCCAACTAAAAGGTTTCAGCTCAGCAAGGGAAACCATCAACCAAAGGAAGAGTCGGTCTACTACTTGATGGGAGAAATTAATTGCAAACTCTATTATCTTATCACATGTTGGTATCCAGAATATACCTCAGAATACAAAAGCAAAGGAAACACACTAGTTTAAAAATGCTCAACATACTTCAATCAACATTTCTCAAAAGAAGACATACAAAAGACCAGTATGTATATAGAAAATTGCTCTGTGTCTTTAACCAACAGGGAATAGTAAATCAAATTTTAATGAGATAGCACCCCAGAACACTAAGAATTGCAATTATGAAAAATACAAAAGATAACAAGTACAATTAAGGATGTGAAAAAAGGGAACCCTGAAAACTGTTAGTGGAGCTATAAATTAGCACAGCCATTTATGGAAAGCACCGGAGTACTGCCTCAGTAATTCAATATAAAACTACCATATGATCTGGCAATTCCAATGCCAAATATGTAGCCAAATACAAAGAGATCAACCTGTCAAAGAGACAGCTGCATTTCAGGTTAAATTGAAGCATTATTACTAAAATCAATCTTATTTTTTAACTTAAAAATGTATTGGCTTTGTTCCTTGATGCTATTTCAACTGTGTATGTGTATATAATTTTTCGCACGTGTTGTGCTTTGGGGCTGTCTCAAATTTCTTTATATATCCTGGGTAATTGGTGCTATAAACTTCATTATTCATTCTGTTAATTCATGCCAAAATTATTTAATTATGATTCTTATGTGTGTGTGCATTTTGGCCCTACAGATTTGTAATTAATTTCATTGCCATCAAGTAGAATTTTTATAAAGTATCCAGCATGCTTTGTAATGCTGCAATTTCCTAGGCTGCCAAATGCATTTTTCTTTTCCCCTGTGAGGGCAAGCTTCCTCTGGAGCCACATGATATCACTGTGTTGATTGGAAAGGATATTATATCCATATCAGCTACTTCGTGGTAAGATGAATGTATAACTAATTTTAAATCACAGTCATTCTAGGGGGTGTGACAAGATGTCAAAGAAGCACATATTCCTTATTTTCTTCCTCAAACCAAACTGGGAAAAACCATAGAAGTAAAAAAAAAAATAGATATTGATGAAAACAATCAAGGAAAACACAATTAGAGCTCTCTTCGAAGACAGCTGGCCTCTGTGTTTGGGATTAAAACAGGAAAATCTTACCCCAGGGGTCTGGAGCCCAAGGTTAAAGGAGAAGTTTGAGGCCCCTTTCCCTGAACATGGTACTGGGTGGATCATTTCCTACCTTTTACCACTTTTTGGCAGAAGGATAGTCTCAAGAACAGGAAGGATTTGAATGTTTGCCCTGGTTTTTATACAGCAGTCAGCCACAGTATTTTGGATAATGGCAGAAGACCTACAAGCTTCAGTGCAATGAAAAAAAATGTCGGTTTATTATACACAGCATTAGAAGCAGCCTGAGTATAATAATTTTCTTGCTGTTTCCCAAAGGCTTGATTCGCACAGGGCAATGTGACAAGGACCAGGTGACACAACAAGGATAGATGATGCTTGCCCTTGTAGTGTTTCATCTGAACCCTGAGCAGAGAAAACCTGTATCTTTCTTAATGGGCTATAGACGAACTTCCCTCCTGACAGGGTGAGAAATATTGAATCATCTTCCAAGGCTATAGGCAAACCTACTTTTTCCCTGAAGGGAGATTCTGTCTTCCTCTTCAAAAGCTGCTCACCACACAGTCATCAGTAAATAAGCACTCTCAAACCAGGGCTGCCAGTGCCTCTGCTTGAAATATGTGCATCAGTGTGAGGGACCCAGGAGTATTGCATCCCTACTGATAACAGCGGAAATTCAGGGCCCCAGGGTAGTATTGGGTGGCAGCAGAATCAAGCAGGAGTAGAAAGTAGATTATAATTAATACAAACACATTATCTGCCTCTGAGATATCCCTTGTCAACACCTCTCCATGTTTACTGAGGTCAGAGCTATGAAATAAAGAGAGAGCAGAACTCTAAGAAAAATTTTAAAATAAGGAATGCTAAAAAAACAAAAACAAAAACAACAAATACACAAAAATCAGCCAAGTCAAATACAAAGAAAATTAGAGTTACCCTATTAATATCAAACAAAATAGAATACAAAAAACAAAACAAAAAAAAACACAAAAAATAGCTTAAAGGGTATGGAAGGCTGTGGCATGAATTTTAAGAGGAACAGTCAATTAAGAAAAAAATGCTATTTGATAAATGGACACATAGCAGTTTAATCCTAAAATATAAAATAAGGTATTTATTTTATGCATATGATGTGTCTAATATTGCTTCAAACTTTAAAAAATTATTTTCTCTGGATAATTTTAATAACTCTATAGAGTAACTAATGTTATGCTGACTTTTAAAAAATAATTAGAACACCAATGCATAAATTAAATAATTTGTAATGATTTATATGTATACATAGGCATTGGGGATGCTATCATTGAATAACATTCCCAGCCCTTTTCTATCCCTATTTTTCATTTGGAAAAAGGCTCTCACTAAGTTTCTGAGGCTGGTCTTGACCTTGTAATCCTCCTGATCCTGCCTCGGCCTCTGGAGTTGCTGGGATTGCAGGTGTGAGTTACTGTACCCAGCTATGAAGTTAATAAATATGTTGTCCAGACTATAAACATTGAAAAATAAAGCCATCAATCCTTTTAAAACCCTCTTTATAGTGCGAATAATTATGAAGGTGCTCAGGACATGTTAGCTCTAGTTATTTAACATCTTACCATAATAACTAATATCATCATAAAATGCTTTGATCTGAGTTATGAAATTATAATTATCCTGTAGGAAGAAATAGATTTCTTTTCTTCCCTTGGCAGGATCAAGTCATATATATATATATATATATATATATATATATATATATATATATATATATATATATAATTTTACTTGAGTCAAAAGTTACTGTCATGCTTTCTACATAATCTAAACCTAAACATCATATCCACTAAGTTCCTCTTTCCCTCTCTTTAGCTACCAACAGTAGAGGCACTTTAGTCATCACACTTACAATGAAAAGCTGCTGTTTAAATTTGCCCTAAGATTCATACTTCTTTTTAAAAAATTCTTCTCTGAAAGTATAACCTTATATCCACACTAAAATTGATGTTAAAGTTTCACAACTTACTTTAAGTTTTATTTCAAGTATAGATAAAAGTTTTAAATGATTTTCAATCAACTGAATTTTACATAGAAACTTGTGAATTTATTATTTTTAAAAGTTAGAGATGGACACAAAATTTGATAGGTACCCAAGTTTACAATTCTCTTGGCTTTATTATAAGTCTATTCCTTGGTAATGTATACTGTAGAGTGAATTTTCCATTGATTTTTAGCACATCACATAACTACTCTCTTAGTGGTATTGGGGGAAACAAAAGGAGGAAAACTTATATCCCTGTTTATAAGACTTGTCATTATTTAAAAAATACACACATTAAGAAAAGAAATACACATGAAAGTCTCCATAGATCTTAGAAAATCATTTGGCAAAATCCAATACTTAATTACTCATGATAAAATCTCTAAGAAAACTAGGAATACATCTTGATAAAAGGTATATGCAAAATGCCTACAACTAAGATCATAATTGAACATGCAGAACTGAATGCTTTATCCCTAAGATAAATAACAATGCAAGGTGTTTGCTCTTACTTCTTACACACAGCATTGTATTGGAAGTTTTAGCCAGAGAAGATGAGAAGTAAAATTGTCTTCATTTGTAGAAAACAAGATATTGCATTTAGAAACACTTAAAGAACACACACACACACACACACACACCACTACTACTAAAATTAATAAAGAAGCTCAGTATGGTCACACAGTACAATACCAATACACAAACAGAAAAAATCATTATATACAACGAAAAATGGGCAATCCAAAACAGAAATTGAAACTAATTTCATTCACAAGAGTTATTCAAAAGAATAAGACAGTTAGAAATAAATATGAAAAATAAGTACACACTGAAACTACACATTATTGCTGAAAGAAATTAAAGATCTACATAAATCAAGTGAGATTCTACATTCATGAATTGGGGGGGGGTCAACATTATTAAGATGGCAGCTCTCTCTGAATTTATGTAGAGAGCTAATATAATACCTGTGAATATCCCAACAGAATCTCCAGACACATGCAAGCTGACCCTAAAATTTATATCAAAATATAAAGGACTGAGAACAGCCAAAACAATCTTGAACGCAAACAAAGTTGAAGGATTTACATTTTCTGATTTTAAAATTTACTACAATACTATAGTAATAAAAATAATGCATGGAATGTTGAGTATAGTTGTTAATAGTTTAGGACAAAAGCTAAATGACTGTCTAGAAGGAATAAGCAATACAAATTGTTATTTAAAAATCCTAAAGTAGTAGATTTTAAATGTTCTCATTATAAAAACAAATAGAAGTGAGAAATGTATTAATTAGCTTGATTTATTAATTTCACAATGTATATGTAGAGCATTAATGCAATGTAGGCATTCCCACATTGTATGCAATTATTGTCAATTAAATTGAAATAAAAATATACAAAACAGTGTAGTGTTCATATAAAGATGGAATTTTAGCTCAGCAGTAGAGCACTTGCCTAGCATGTGTGAGGCACTAGGATCAATTCTCAGCACCACATATAAATAAGTACATAAAATAAAGGTTTATCAACAACTAAAATCATTTAAAAAGAGATGATATTTAGATGTATAGAACATAACTGAAAGCCTATATAAAATGTCATAATCTTATAAACCTAAGACTTGTGGTCAAGTGTCTCTGACAAAGACGTGAATTGTCATACCAAACACAAGTATTGATACCAAATGAATAAATATTTAAGCAATTAGGAGGGCTTAATGAAAGCCAAATGACTTGCTTGAAACTTTGAGACTTTTCAGACTTAATATTCTTTACTGTAACTTCTCTTATTATTTCAGCACCCTGGACATGGTCATGACTTAATTTAAGGAAAACTCAGAGGCAATTTTGACTGGTTTATGAGCACAAAAAAGTAAAAGTCAATATTAATTACAGCTTATGATTTTTTTTGTACTGGGAACTGAAGCAAGGGGTGTTCTGAGCTACAACCCAACCCTTTTTCCTTCCTGCCTTTCTAACTTACATTCATTTTTTTTAAACAGGGTCTCAATAAATTGTTGACGATGGCCTCGAACTTGTGATCCTTCTGCCTCAAACTCCAAATTTGTGGGAATTTCAGGCATGCATTTTTGTGCTGGGTGCTAATACTGGATTTTCCCATTTGAAATGACAGATCCCTTTGAAGATGCTCTATGTCAGATTTATTTTGTTTTCACATAAAAAATGAGAAAGTGTAATATTTGAACACAAACATATAAAATTTAGTTAATTATAAAGAAGAATCATTTTCTGATTGAGGGTTGATAATTCAATTTTTAGATATTCTTGGGCACTAAAAATGTAATTTATAAGAAGAGTATAATATTTATTAAAATTAATTAAATTTTATTTATAAAGTTTCACTTTTCAGCAAACTTTCTTTGGCATAATTACCACTAAATGTTTCAACGCTGTCCTTAAGATTGTGGGATGTGATAAAATCATAGCTTCCCAGAATGTCACTTTACCAATGAAGCATTTTTTTTCATTAGAATGAGTCTATTGAACAACTCTTTCTCTATGTACATAGGTAAAAAGCAAAAAAAAAAAAATCAGAGATTATACCCTGTTTATATAATCATATGAATTTAGCTTCCAGTTATTAAAAAAAAAACACTTTGTTTTATTTACTTATAAATCAATTTTGGAAAAAAAATATTTATGAAGACTTTTACTTAAAAGATATTAGGATATTAAAATTCTATTTTAAAAGATGCTACCTTTAAATATTTTTTAGCCATATCCACTGACTACATTTCTAATTTATAATGTTCAATTTACTTAATTATCACAAAGCTGAAATATTTATCAAGGTATATGTGAGCTAAAATATCACATAAAGGGCATGCTCATTAGTCTATAATTACCAAAAAATGCAAATAATGTAGAGAAAGGCATGATTAATGCATCTCTGATTAAGACCCTAAATACTCAGAGCACTCATGTTATGCATTATTGTGGAGAGTAAGGCTGCAAAATGATTTTGAAACAATTCACAGAAAGTTACTTTATAGTCATTTGTTTAATAGCAGCATCAAACAGAAGAAAATATGATAGTACAATAGGAGAAATCTGCAGCATACAGAAAAGATTCTAACTCTCAGGTGCATTAGACACTGGGAAAGGCTGCTGTTACCACTTTCCAAGATCACCATTGCCCTGGCAGATGGTTTAGACCTGAAGTCCTCAGCTGGGGACAAGTCCTCTCTCCCTGACTACGAACATCTGGAGATACTTGGTTGCTACAATTAGGGTCAGAGGGTAGACAGGTTACTGCTGGCATCTATTAAGGAGGACTGACAGGCTTCTACACATTCTGCAGCTCACTGGACAGTCCCCCTATCCTCCCAGAATACACACACACTGCCAGGACAAAGGATTATCTGGCCTCAAATATTGATAATGCAAGGATTGAAATGCCCAAATAAGACACTGTTTTACTTCAAGAAAATGAAAGGATTAACTAAACTCTCAAGAACTTGTTCATATGTCTCTTAGAAAAATTTTGTTTGGTATTCACCAAGGTAATTCATATAAAATAAAAACAATGGTATAAACACTCTATCATCTACAGGTACCTAATTATTCAGAGAGTACAAATCAGCTCAAACAACAAACTACACAGTTAAGGGCCACCTGCTTTCATCAAAGCATTGCTATAACTCAAACACCATGCTGAGCAATTTGATGCATTACTTCCTGATAATTCAAATAACATAAGCATATTTTTTTTCCAATAGAACTACAAGTTTGGAAAGCTTATGCAACTCATCAAATGTATATATTGCTGCAAGGGGATTCAAGCACTATTTTATAGTTCTTCTGATGTAAAAGGATTGTATAATTATTAATAGGTAAGAAATAGTAACAATATTAATTTTCTCATTGTACCAATAAAAACTTTTAGCCAAATGAGAAAGCAAATTGAGAAATAAGGAAGGTCATGTATCATATCATGTATCATATTTCCGTTTTAATCATTCTTGAACTAACATTATCTCTTCAATGTCCTCACGTAGCAATATCATAGACATGATCTGAACTCTTGTGAAAGATTTCATCACACTCTGTTACAGCTTTCCTTTTCCCTACAGAGCTCCTCCACTTGTGTTCTTGGGATATCCATCCTGGTGTTCCCCATGCAAAGTCAACCAGAGGAGGAAAGGAGGACTTGATTCAGTCTTAAAATCATTCACTCAATAAAAATATACTATTTATACACAAGTATTAAAATTGTATACCATAAACACAAGCAGGGAGTTCAACATAGCAACAACAACATTAAAAATACCCTGCTATTTAGTGTAGACTACAACATGGTTTTCTGTGTGTATAAACTCTTCTTTTCATCAAGGAATAACACCCACCTTACTTGAGGTAAACTTTCCCTTTTCCACCTGAAATTTCATTTTGAGGATCTAATTTTGATGTTATAAAATATTGTAATACATCATACTGAGTAACGCAAATGGCTCTCACCAATGTGGGTGGATATCATCCAACCCACTGGATAGCACATGATAGAATTTGCTCTCTGAGACATCCATCTTCTCAAACTAGCAACATTGGTAGTCCTGCTTCTCAGTTTTTCTGATCTAGGGATGGCTGATAAACTCCAATAGGTTCAAAGACCTGCTCACTAGATAAAGCTCCCTAGGACTATTGTGTGTCTCCACAAGGCTCATTGTCTCCAGCAGGGAAGAAAAACTGCTGACTTTGCTCATTTTCTCCAAAATGTAGTATCCTTACTGCATTTTGGTATAGGCTAGTCTATGTTCTACACTCAGACCTTTACCTTGGTCCTTTCTATAAGGTAAACCAAGAAGCTGGTGAGGAAGCCATCTAGCAAGCTGTGCCATATTCCCTACCTTTGGGACTGCCACCAACCTAATGAACTCTTTAAGGTGAAAATGTCTGTTTACACTTTTTGTTTTTTTCCAGTAATGCTGTTGGTATCCCATTTGGTCATGTGACTCTGGTTCCATTATCATGTCCTCTGAAACTAATCTGGGTCATGAGTTCCTGTGGATAGTCTGCAATCTGACAATACTGTACCTATTATCACCAAATCTACTAAATAAGGTAATGATCAGCAAGGTGTTTAATGATCTTCCATTCTCCCTGTCATCTTCAAGAATCTGATATTGTTTAGATGAGGTTAGTCTCTGAAGTCGTATACTCAAAAAGATTTCTGATTCTACCTCCCACACTTCCACATAGTTCACACACCATTTGATGGTTGAATATTGTTCCAAAAGAGGGCATGTATGTTCTTGTACTTATTCAGGATTTTTTTGCTACTTCTCCTAAGAGCAGCCATAGGCTGGTATCTGGCTGTTGTGACTCTCCGTGTGTCAGGCTGTTCAAGAGAATCTTAGGGATTTAAACTCAATTCTAGATCTGAGTCCCCTGGTAGTGGTTCAGACAGGCCAATGTTTGGGAACATAATTGGTCTCTCTAGTTTCCACAGAATGCCCTTGTTGCTCCTTCATTATACCCTTATGAATAAAATGTTTGGTTGACTTATGCCTCCGGAGTGGTCTAAGAGTCCTTCAGTTGTTTTGAGAAACACTACCAGTAGATCAGATACCCCTCATTTAACAGGAGATCTCTCTTAAATGAATCCATTCTTGGTTACATATTTATAGATGGGATAACTGAGTCATTATTTATGGCTACCTTTCAGGGAGTTCTTCATGTACAGGAAGTATCCAACCAGAAAAGTTGATATAAGAAGGCATTCGGGTCAGGTGAATCACTGGGTAAATTATTTTGGAAGCTGTAACCTTAAGGCCTCTTGTAGATCAAGTTGTGAGATCTATGCAATCATGAATGCATCCTGATACATATATATAATCCTCATGTCAGGTAGAAAAAAAGCAGGTGGAAGCTCAAGGAACTACCAACTACCTGAACTTCTATAGTATATTTTGATTGTTTACAGAATTTGTTGAGGTCGTTGGCTCTTGAATCTGGAGAGAGATTGTGGGAAAACATGTAATTTGTCTATGAATGAACTGTAAATAGTATGACAGCCACATCTTTTTGTGTTCATTTTATAATTCATATTATTACAAGTTTATAAAGTACATGCTATTTATAGCATACCATTTTCCTTATTTAGAAAAATGATTCCTTTTTGTATTAATTTTTAAATTACATCTTTATAGCAAATTATCCTCATTACTTATATAGCATATTAATACATACCATATGTGCACTCCATTATATAAAATATTTTGCTATATTATTAGTTTTATAACATGCATGTTTTTATTCATGTTGATACAAAATATTATTATTCCTGCTCTTTACCAGTTCTCTGTCCTTAATAATATATTAAACATCTTTATGCTTCAGACTACATTTGAAATGTAGATAAAACAAATGAATATATCTTTTAGAATTCTTAAAGGAATAAATTAATGCATATAAAATTAACACATTCATTTAATTTGTTAATGTTGTATAAATAACCTAGAACACTGATTTAAATATATTAGGCATTCACAAGATGTTAGTTTTTTTTAGATTCTTTTGTTGTTGTTGATATGAGTTGTGCATCTTTGACAAAAGAAATGAGCTTTTCCAAAGGGAATGTATGTACATTGATTTTTGAACTTCCTAGAAATTGTGTGAATACATTAGCTAGAATAACTAATACCAACAGAATAAGAATGGAACATGCTACTGGTATCGGTGCACATTGGATAACCTATTTACTTTCCTACAATATAAGTTTTTAAAGAGTTGGAATGTATATCACTCCTTGAAATCTCTCCTATTACCTCCCATGGTTCCTTTATCCTGGAAAAATGATGAATAATTGATGTTTCAAAGGAGAACATGAAGTTAAAATCCACACATATAAAATCCATCAACTCGAATCTTGCTGGCAGTTTTATTGCAAAGTATAGCACTGTGGTTAACCGTGTGAGCTCTAAACTGGGCTTCATCTCCAGCATTGCTGCTTCTCAGTTCCCTGTCTCCTAGGGATTCCTTTCAGTTATCTGCATATTGAGGATCATTACCCAATATGTCTTACAAGTTTGCTTTGAAGGTTAAATTATAACATGTAAAATACTTAGGATATTACCAGATATCATTGCCCAATTATTTTAGTTACTTTTAGTACATGGTTGAACTTTGTTTTATAAGAGGTAACTGACTGCTGGATCTTCCTATGTAGCACCTTGCCTCACTGGATTTCTTTGGTACTTGTGTCAAAAACAAAATGGCCCTAGAAGTATTGTTGTGTTTCTGTCTCTACTTTGTTTCAGTGGACTATTTTTCTTAGGCTTGTACCATGTACCTAAGTTTTTTATATCTTATGCTAACTTTTGAATTCAGGGGCTGTTTTAGTCAGCTTTTGTGTCCCTGTGATTAAAAAAAAAACCTGACAAGAACAACTGGAGGAGGAAAAAGTTGGTTTGGGACTAATGGTTTTCAGAGGTCTCAGTTCTTAGATTTGGCTATCATAGATGAAGGGCCCCGCTGAGGAAGGCTGCTCAGTTCATGGCAGGTGGGGAAGATGAAAAAAAGGGAGGGAGAGGAGAAAGGGGCTGCAGGATTAGCTACCCCAGGGCACACCCTCTGTGACCCAACTGTCCAGCCATGCTCCACCTGCCTGCAGTTGCCACCCAGTTAGGCTCATTCAAACTAAGATGAAAGGTCTCTGGTTTCCATATAATAATGCAATCATTTTCTCTCTGAATGTTCCTGCATTGACATGAACTTTTAGGGAACACTTTACATCCAAACCTATAAAATTTTTAATATTGTTTTGGTGGTTGTCGTTTGTATTTATGTATGAATTTCAGATTCAGTTTGTCAGTTTCTATAAAGAATCAGCTAGAATTATGATTTGGATTTTATTGAATACATAGGTAAATTCAAAGAAAATTAATATATGCCAAAAGTTGAATTGTCAACTCCACACACTTGTCTATCTCTTCATTTAGTTAGATTTCACAATTAATGTTTAGTATTTTTCTGAATAGAGGCCTATTATGTTTTTTGTTGAATTTAAAACTAAGTAATTTTATTAGTGCTATTGTGAATTGAATTTTTATTTTTAATTGTTTTTAATATATTGTCATATAGTTCTTTTCCTATATTGATCTTATATGTTACCACTTTTCTACGTTTACTTACTATTTCTAATGATCTCAGAATTTTCTGAATATCCAGTTTTTCTCTATATGAAAAAAGGCAGATGTATCTCTTCCTTTCCTATATTTATTGTCTTTTACTTCATTAATTTGCCTTATTGTTCTGGCTAAGTAGTGTTTAATGTACCTTCTTGCATTAGTCCCAATTAAGATAATCTTAGGCATTTTCACTAGTAGGTAGAAAGTTACATATAGTTTTTTTGTCTGTGAAAAAAAATTAAAAATCTTAGTAGAGCTTAAGGAAATTTTAACCTGGATTTCTGCAGCCTTCATAGAATAGAGACATGGAGTGCCAATATCTTATGTTGCCAATATCTTATGCCAATATCTTATGCACCACCAAAAGAAAGGATTTATACTACATGCATGCACTCATGGAATTTTTGTATTACATTTTATTTCTTAAATAGTTAAATATTTGCCTCTTAAATAAAATATTGTCTTTTATAATATTTCACATGGTTTATAAGAGATTAGTTTCTCAAAATTTTAAAACATATAGAATATTCTTGAAAATACATATTCTTTAGAGAAGTATAATAATAATGACAATAGGTGTATACTAATTATAGCAAAAGTATTCTCAAGTAGCAACGCTAATTTTTGTTGTTATTGAAAACTGTACATTTTGCGTTTTATGCTATAGAGTTTTGCAATAATTAACTGTTCTTTTTCCCTTACTTCTGCTGAGTCTGTCACCTTGACATAGGCAGCCAATGATAACTCTCTTCAATTTTACTAAATCTTAGTTTTATTTTCTAGCCTGACTTTTTAAGAGTCTCCTATGTGTCTGCAGAGCTTAGTGGTCACCTAATAATTTGAGCAGAGGGTGTGCCCAGAAACCTCACTACTGTAAAACTTAGGCTATTTGCTGATGGATTTGTGTGTGGTTTCAGGAGTGCATTCTATGTTCAATCAGTTTTTAAGTCGGCCTCAGTTTTTAACTTTTCCCAGGTACTCACATTTCTTCCCTGTACATTCACAAAGATACCTAGCAGAAAGGGCTAGTTGTGCAGCTTGTCAGAACCATCTGTATTTCTCTTCTTTCCAGGATCTCTATATTGACTTTCTTGCTAGACCACTGCTTGCCCGCCCTTGGACAACAACCATAAAGAGATGTATTTTCCACAATCATTCCTACTGTATTTACTTTGTTTAAAAATAACACCAGGCATCCATTGTTCCTCTCTCTCCAAATTCAAGTCTATCTTCTGGGGCCAGAAGCTCCTGGGTTTTCATGGAAAGCCCTACATTGGTAGAACTTCTAGTCTAACTTAGCAGGGTGGGGGAAATATAGCAGTTGCCTGCAAGAAGAGATGCTGCCTCCGGCTGTTTATTCCCCAAATGTGAGCAATTTCTATATAACAAACCAAAGTGATTCATTTCTTACATAACTTTAATTTTCAAATATCATCTTAAAAATTACCAGCAAAATACCTGATTCAAGAGGGTTAGTTGTAAAGATTAATACATTTGACACAATAAAGCAAGATTTGAAGAGTTATGGTGCCTAAGTTATGGTGCCTACACATTTTTTAAAACTCTCATTCAGCATGTGCAACACAGATATTCTATTAGCACATGTCAAAGTTTCCATGGATCAATGACAATATGGATGATATTAGGGCTTACATGCCTTAGCATTCACACCCACTTGCTCTCGAGTCCAGCCCTCCCACAAGTTTGAATAAACAGATTTTTATGTTTGGAGCTCAGGGAAGGTCCACATTCCTTTTCTTTCCTGAAAAAAAAAGTGAAAGTGGGTGATGCTAAACTTAGTTTGAAGGGTCTCAGGAAAGGCCAGATGAAGAACACTTACATGCAAATTCCAAATTCAGGGAAAGGTGGTTCTGCCTTTAGACACTTGGAAGAACTTTTAACCAAGAAAAAAAAGGAGCTTACCAGAAACAAAGATCATTTTCTCAATTAACCTTGGATGTTTCAACAAGGTACAGAAATTAAGGAAACTGAAGATGAAATTTGTCCACACCAGAGAGTGCATTGAAAATAAATAATT
This sequence comes from Urocitellus parryii, assembly GCF_045843805.1. NCBI lineage: Eukaryota > Metazoa > Chordata > Mammalia > Rodentia > Sciuridae > Urocitellus > Urocitellus parryii. The sequence continues at coordinate 245,875 of NW_027551974.1, read as the reverse complement.
GTAATTAGCAAAGTTACAGTGGTTATGTCTGCATAGGAATATGTAAATGTGTGTTTGCATGTCCTTTGTCATGAGTGAAGGAGTAGTACTTCTCAGGACTTAATTCATGTGATTAAATGGAGGCCTAATTATGAGTGGCAAGATGTTAATGTCTCATAAGAGCAGACTGACTTCTTTCTTATTGTAACAATTGCAGTTTGCCATCGACTCATACTATTAACAATTTCTGTTGATCTTGCTATATTTATAGCCACACAATGAGGTAAAAGTAGAATGAGACCTTTCCAATATGCTAACCTACACAAATTATGACCTAATTTATCTTATAATTACCATGAAACAAGATACATATGCTAATTCTGCATGGCTTAATTACAGCCAGTTTGCTCTGTCAGGGAGTTCAGTGGTGCCTATTTGTAGCTGCATAAGTAGCACTACTCTAAGTACTATTTTATTTGAGCATCCTTGGTATTATTCTACTAATATCCCTGCAATGCTTTCCACAATTTTTTAGCCCACTGATATCATGCTCGCAAGCCTTTGAATTTCCTAACTTTAAATATTCCAGTTTATTTTAGGATGACACAATCATGTATACAGAAGGATAGAAAGAAAGAAAGTTGACATAATGATTCTCAAAAGGGGTGATTTTTTAGAAAGCTGACTAGATGCAGCCATATATTTCTTGAAGAATAGTTAGATATAGAGGACTTTAAATAGGGAGGACAAAAATCACATTTATTATTATTTTTTCCTTTCTTTTATTTTTGGTTCATTTTTTTTTATTCCAACATCATCAAATAATCATTTTTTTCCTTTTTAAATAATGTCATCTACCACAGAATGTGTGTCCTTTATCTCTGATCTTAGTGTTACATTTGCTTGATATTTTTTACCTAAATATGTCTCTTATAGGAAAATCAAAATGTTCACTTTTAAAATTAATCAAATAGGTAAGTAGTAACATACCCTTGAATATCAGTATAATTTGTCATTTGGTAAACAAACGCATAAAATGATTCATGATCTTTAAATTCTGCACCCTGGACTTTAAATTTTCTCTTCCTATATTATGTGGTCATAACCCCTCTCAGTGTTGAGTGGACAATTTTCTTATAGTGCTCCGCTTTGGGCATGGTTATTTCTTTGTAATAAAGACTCAATTTTCTGCCCTCTCCAGTTGTTAAGAATGACAAGTCATCTTGTTCATTTATTTTCCATATAATTCCAATGTGACTTTCATGTAATGCTTAGTTAATCCATCTGAAATCTTAAGACAACTGAAATCTTTTGTTAAAACCTAAGGCTATGTGTTGCAGGGAGATAATAATGGACTTTGTTGTAAGTTTGGGAGAGGCAGGTGAATGCATTTGTTAAAAACTGGATGGGTGGGGCTGGAATTATAGTTGAGTGGTAGAGTGCTTGCTTAGCATGTGTGAGGCACTGGGTTCAATAAAATAAAAAAAAACAAAACAAAGGAACTGTATAAAAAATCTTTTAAAAATTCACTCTTTAAAAAAAAACTGGGTGTGTACTTACGATTTGGGCATTTAATTGCATTCAAGTTTTACAGCCAAAGAAAACTGTAAACAAACACACTGGATGACAATGTGCATATTGAGGTATTCACAGAGAAGAGTAATGGTATCTACAACTTTCAAATACATCAAAAATAAAGATGTTTTAATGGATGGATAAAGAAATTACATAATAATATACAGTATAATATAATGATGGATTCTAGCTGGTGGGGATGTGACTGCCTACTGTAAAATTCTTTCAACTCTTCTGTGTGTTTGTTTGTTTGTTTTTGTTGTTGTTATTGCTGTTGTTTTCCACAACAGTCATTGAGGTGAAAAACAAAAATGTTCTATATTTTGAAAAGTCTAGTCATGGCTGGTACTTAAAGGCATTAGCATTACGAATTTCAGATTTTGGTTTTCTGAAATGATTTAACTACAAATCCAAATTTTGATAAGGATTTCTTTAGAAAATAATAGGGCTGACTAATAAAAAGCCATCTTTACTACCACTTCTCTAGGTACTTTGTATGCATTATCTCATTAAATCTTCACCATAATACTGACAGATAAATATTATTCTCTTCATTTCCACCCCTGTGGCTCAAAGAAGGTTTATTGCTTAGGCATAATTGGAATTGCTGCTTGCTATAGCACACTTTCTTTATATTATAGTATGTATACTTGCTTTCAGTTGAGTTAGTAAATATCAAGGACAAAATTCAAATCTAGCTTTTCTGATCCCTAAATCCTTATTCTCTGCTTCTTTTTTTTTTAACATGGTGCCTTTTTAAATTCTCCTTTTCTGACTTAATCCAGTGAGTACCAGCACAAAAGTAAAACATTTGAAAGGAAACTTTGAATGCTGTCTTTGTCTTATGTTTTCTGTTAGCAATAATATTAACTTAGAATTTTTATGGATAAGTAACTTATTATACCCTTAAAAGCTTTCATTTGCTTTTAAATCAGGTGTCTGTATTATTAATGTCATTCTTATTGTGTGATTTAAAATGCTGAAATTGAAAAATCATTAAAACCAAGTGGTCCTTTTTTCATCTTTCACTACTTATATTCTCCTAAATCATGATCAATGTGAATGTAGAATTTGTGACTGAGAGGTGGTGTCAGGTATTTATCCATATTTTCTCATGAACTTTCTTGGCAGGAGAGTTTAAGCATATTTTTCTAAAGAAATCACATTACTAAAATGTTTATCTAGGAGTCAAAGATAATAAATTTTATATCAATTTTTAATACACTGTTTTCAAGTGTGGAAGTAGATATGATATCATTTAGCGAGAGAAAGCTTTTCACAAAACTGTCATTTCTTATGGTGTTCATACAGTTTCTAGAGTAAATTTTTTATCCCCCCCCCTTTTTTTAAGAACTCTGTGAAGTCACACAAAATGAAACAAATTATAAAACACGATTTCCCAAATGAATCTCCACATTCTCCATGACTTAATTTGTTCTGAGAGTTTTTGTAACAAAAATGGAGTTTGCTTCTGACAGGTGCAATTAGGTTTGGTGAAGCACATTTATCTCATGTTACTGAGGAAGTAACTCAACTTAAATGGAGAAATATCTATGGCAGGATGGACAGTGCAAGAGAAAGATGTGATAAATTTAAGTGAATTAATGTTGAGTTGGGATCTACAGAACATGAAACAAAGCCATAAACCACTATTATAAAAGTTTAAGCAATTTTCTCTTTAAGATGCAATAAATTACATAATGTTATGTTGCTTTTTAGTTTCAGAGTTGAGATGGAGAGAGAGGAACAACATATTAAAGCACACACATGGAGGAGAGTAAGACTAGGATAGAGAGAGAAAGAGAGGTATCGTCTATTTAACTATTAGAACTTTTAATGCCCTAAAATTACATAAAAAGGAATAAATGTGAGGCTTGGACAGATCCCTTGCTGCAGTCTGCATGCATTTCCCTAGTTTATTATAATACAACTTAGTTGCCCTATGATAGTGTTAAGGGGTGAGGCTTTTAGACCTTTCATAAAAGGTGTGAAGGAATTGTTGCTCACTACCCTTTCTGCCCTATTGGCATGTGAGGACAGCATTCAGGTACCATCTTGGAAGTAGATGGGCCCTCTCTGGAGTCTTAAACTTGGCCATGCATTGATTTTTGGATTCTTAGCTTCAAGAACTCTAAGAAATAAATTTCTATTATTTATAAATTACCCAGTATAATATATTTTATTATAGCAGTACAAGTAGACTAAAGTGCCCCCCAACCAAAACACATGCTTAGTAGCCTAATAACATCTGAAATTTTCCTTCGAAATGTGGATCACTTTTGTAATTACATTTGGTTACCTACTTCACAAGGCTGTGGTCTGCATATTGGCCAAGACTATTTCTGGTTTTGCTCAACATTATTTCTTCATTCTCTAGCACAAGGACACCACCAAAAAAAAAAAAAAGGAGAATCTAAAATATTTATAGAATAAATAAGTTCATGGTTTCACATTCTGAAATTATCTCACAAATTGAATCTATTTACCATCTAAATTCTTGCTTTAAAAATTCCCCATACTATAGTTTTGGTAAAGTATAGCTTTTATAAGCATGCATATACAACTCATTATTTTAGGATCTTGTAAGAACTATAAGTCAAAGCCTAGTGCAGACTCCAGAGTTCTCTTCATTGTGCCATCTGTTTTACCAATGTATGTTTCCCCCTAGGTTTTAAAAACATTTCTCTGAATAAATATTATTATGTACTTCTTGAGATTGTATAGCACTAGCACTTAAAATACGGAGCTATACAATATCTGTGGGGAGAGATAATGAAAGTTATTGAGAATTATTTAGACTAGATGGATTTTTGAAATTTCCCTAATCCCAGATTGAGAAAATTAGGTTGGCCATCAAAGTAATAAAACTCCTAATAAGTAGATGTTAATTTAAAGTATTCATTTTCCCACAGTCCTGAGTTGTTCCTACTTTCTCCTAGTTTTAGGAAATGTGAGACCATATCTACCACATAAACCAATTTGAAATTAAAAATGAGTTAATCAAACAATGGATTCATAGCCATTTATCAACCTTGCTGCAATATTAATGAAATTGATAGATAATATCTCCAGAATTTAAATAATTTCCAGTCATCTTGATCATTTGTGTCCCGTAGGGAAACTCATGTACTGGATCGAGGAAATGGGTTACTATTGTACAACTTTCTAGATATGTAGTTCTGATTTAGGTAGTTTTATTCCTAATTGATTATAGGGAATTTAGTCCCCCAGACTTTATGTCAGATTCTTGAGATGTATAGGTAATTTATAATCTCTGTGTGACGCATGTCACTTGTTTAAAACAGAAAGCTCCAACTTCCTGCCAGTCACCTTTGGAAAACTTACTACAGCCCTGATTGCAAGCTGATCCAATCTCTCAGTGATCCATTTTTCCCCCAAACATTGATGCTGATCTCATTTACTGTTCTTGAGTCACAGTGAATTCAAGACCATAACTAAATTTTATTGTTTAATAGTTTTGCTGGAAGGAATTTCGACACAGAACAGAAACAAATTAAAACAGAGTACCACAAATCATCTCTCAGATTTGTTTTCCCTCCTTAGGACATGGACTCCAGGCTCACAATTTGTAATGGAAGCCTGTTCTTCATCACCACTGAGCTCTTTCTCCTAATCTGTCCTCCATTAGGAAGTCCTGGCAAGAGGAAATTGTAATACACTTAACATAAAACAATGTTCTCTCCGAAAGAAAATGAACTTCACTTTTAGAATCATGCAATTTCATTTCCTAATTTATCCAAAACTCTTCACTCTATATACTGCTTTAGCTTGGTATAATCCAATGAGAACTATGAGAAAACAGAAGAAAGGATAATTCAAAAAATGAATTACATTTACACTTGACAAAGTAAATGAAGATATCTTTGGAATAATAGTTTTTGTTGTTGTTGTTGTTGTTGTTGTTTATTTTGTTGTGAGTTGGGTTCTGAAGGACTCGTGATTGTAATGGTCAAGGGACCTCTGGTTCCCTTCCTTTCTAAAATATTTTATAAATTACAACATGGTTGAGGGGAGCCAAACAAAATGTCTTCCCTTTTCTAAACAAAACCAAGACTCTTAGCTTTTATCTTGCTTAAGTTATATTTTTATCTTTATTCTTTGTTCATTGACTTCTAATGGCTATACCAAATCTTTACCAGTTGATCACATCTTGATTATTGGGATTCTTAGAAAATAAACTAGAAAATAACTAACCTATCAATTTAGTAAGAAAATAAAGTTTGTAATATAAATCCTCAAAATTTTCATCTCCCCCTTGAAAATGTATCTCCAGGATTTGCTATTTACTTTAAAATAAATTGCTTTTGTTTTGATGATCTATTGCTATCATCTTTCTTTTTCCAATTACATTGCTCACATCTTTATTATATTGTCTATAGTATTTATTTATGTATTTTTGTTCTTGAAATAAAAAATAGATTATTAATTTGAGGCTTTTCCTCTTTTCCATTATGTTAGGTATTAAATGGTATAAATTTCCTTCTTACTAATATTATTTCTGGGTACCTGAATAGATGATATTTTCTGTTACACACAGAATGTGTTATACATGTCAATTGTATCTGGTTGGTTGATCATGTTGTAGAATTCTACATCCTTGCTGATAATGAATAGTTATATCACTTGTAGAAAGAAGAATGTTGAAATATTCAACTGTAATTGTGATTTTTGTCTATTTTTCTTTTCAGATTTATCAGTGTTTTTTAAACATGATTTTAAACATAATTTTTATTACATATACATTTATAATTGCCATGTCTTTAGTGGATTGATACATTTATCTTTATAAAATGACTATCTGTGGTAATTTTCTTTGCTCTGTATTTCCTATATCTGATATTAATATGCTCATTTTTTATTAATGTCTACATGATACATGATTAAATTTTCACTTTTTCATTCCTAATTTGTTTATATTAATATATTTAGAGTTTCTTGAGGTAGCATATATTTGAGACACACTTTAATTACTCTGCAAATATTTGTCTATACTTGATATTTTAGGCCATTTACATGCATTCTAATTATGGCTGCAATAGGGCTTAATGCCTTTTAATACCATTTATTTGATGTTTTTATTCTCTCTGTTTTTTTTCTTTTCCACATTGTAGGTTTGTTGAACATTTTATATAATCAAATTTCAATTTACCTATCTTTGAATTGTATCTCTTTGTATAATGTTTTAATATTTCTTCTAGGTATTACTTTATATATAAGATACGCATATCATATTTCAGTATACCGATAATATAATTATCTAACGCTAAATTAGAAGGCAAAAAATGTCAGACTGAATAAAAAGGAAAGTCTCAAATGTATGTTTTCTACTTGACATAATTTAAATATAATGGCCAAATTTAAAGTTGAAAAGATGAGAGTATATTAGTATCAGAAGGTACTCTAATATAATATTATTCTATTAATGTCAGAGAGTACATTTCAGACCAGAAATTTATGAACTCATAAAGAAGAATAATAGAAAATGATAAGGAGGTCAGTTAAGAGCACATAGTTCTAAATTCATGTTTATATTCTGTGAGAGCTTAAAATACAAAGGAGAAATAGAGAAATCCATAATTACAATTATAGACAAATTATCATATCTCCAGTTGATGGAAGAAGTAGATACAAAATCACTGAGGGCATCAAGACCTAACCAACACCACTGTCATACTTGACCTACTTGGATATCAAGAGAACATTATGTTCTACAACAGCAGCAAATCCATTTTACTCAAGTGACCCTCAGCATCTGCTGCAAGACACTGACAATCTTTTGGATAAGTAACACACACACACATAATTTTCTTTGTTAAATATAAAGGCAAGTTTTTGTTTGCCTTGAGAGTGCAGGACAAAAAATAAATAACTGACCAAAGGTAAGGAAAAACCTTCAAAATAATGTAGGAGACAAAGGGTAGAAGAATAAACAAGAGCTAAGGAAAAGAGGGATAGTGGGAAGGGTAGAGGGAAAACAAGACATATTCTCTTTTTCAGCTATTTCAGGCATATTCTCTTTTTCAATTATTTCACTCATTTCCACCTAAATAATGTACTAATGTCTATCTAAAATGTGACGTGTGTTAACTGTTTTCATACTGATTCCATGGGTCATTTTATATTGCTTAAAATGTAATATAGTCTACACATTCTAACACAACCTTCTTTGGTTTTTGAAAAATTCATTCCTGAAAGGAACTTCAACTTCTGAGATACTGCAAATTCACTTACTTAGTACTGTTAGCTTACTATTATATCAGTAATAATCTGCAAGAGTAAGAACCATATAAATAGATACTAAAAAATTGTTTTGAAATTATTATATGGGTATTTTCAAAATGGTGTTATCATCATTAGCTTTTTGAGTTATTTTTATTTTCCAAAATGATGAACTTATATATTTATTTGTTCTCTAATTCATATAACAATTTTTCAAAATTTAGAGTGATATAAAAATTATCTATTTTGAAAACAATTACCAATGTAACACTGGTAATAGTCTCTTTGTCAAAGTTATAGTTAGAAAATAAAATTTAAGTTCTTTGCAAATATTGGTTGTAAAGCTGTTGCTTTCTTTAAAATTTGCATACGTCATGACTTATTGTTAACTTTCTCTTTGAAACTTAATAAAAGCAGGCTTATTTAATAAATTAAGCTGAAGTAGAATTTCCATGTTTTATCCTACCCATTTCTAAATCTACTAATTTCATTATATATCAAAGCTTTAACTATTCAATCAAATAATCACAAGTCAGATTCAATTATTCATCATTTGTATTGCTATTTTAGTCTCATCACCTCTATTTACATCAATAATATAAAAAAATGTAGCCTAGGTAAACCTGAACAAAAATACTAAAAAATGCCAGTTGTCCTGATAATCTTTGATTTTTTTCTACAATTGAGATAATAAAAATAACAATAAAGTATCATCTAGATAAAGAAATCTTTTGCAATATTTTATGGCCAGTCAAAAGTAAATGAAAGCTTAAATTACCAGCAAGCCTAAAAGACATTCAGACTCTGTATGGAAAAAGAGAGAACAAATATTTAAAATGGGGAACTAAATCAGGACACTTTTACAGGTGAAAGTGCTCCGTTCATTTTAAAACACCCAGAAGACAGCAAGTAGACATCAGGTTGAAAACTCATAGAAGGAAAGACATAATGAAAACCACAGCCAGAAATATACAGGGGAGAGGAGGCTAAAGTAAGCAGAAGTTCTCAAAGATAAATAGGAAATTATAATGAAGAATCTCTGAACAGCGCCATGAATGAAGGGGGAAAAAAAAAACAGAGTGCACTGAGGAAGTATCATGGAAGAAAACAGACTTATGAAAATAAAAAGTTTTCAAAATAGGTAAAATTAATCTTCTAGACATCCCTGCATTCATACATGGCATAACTTGTTATGAAGAGGAAAAGTCGTGTAATTATAGAAACAGCCGGGCACAGTAACACATACCTGTAATCCTACCAGTTCAGGTAGCTGACTGAGGAGGATTGTGAGTTCAAGGCCAGCCTCAGCTACTTAGCAAGACCCTCAGAAACTTAGCCAGAGTCTTCCTCCAAACAAACAAACAAACAAACAAATAGGGCTGGAGATGTAGTTCAATGGTTAAGCACCCTTGGGTTTAATCTCCAGTATGAGGAAAAAAAAAACTGTTGAATCCATCTTAAATGGGAATGTCAGAGGAGCTGAAATGGCATCTTATTTAATGACTGAAAGACTAAAGAAAAATATTGTGCAAGATGAAAAAAAATGACATGAAAAGATGATAGAAAAGAGAAAAACATTTGGAGAATGAATCTACAAACTTAACACTCAAAATATTAAGCTTTGCCCAGGTTTCAAGAAAGACCAATGTTAAAAATGAAAAGACTGAAATGACTAATTCACCTAGTTAAAAAGGCACAAAGGAGATAAGCAATAAAGATTTGCATTTTCTGTTCCCACACTGGCTTCATTTATCATTTTGACTTCTAAATTTAATGTGTTCTTCAGGTTGTAACAGAGGTACTTTACAGAAATCACAAGAAAGTTTTGTCTACAATTCTAGACAGATAAATTTTAAAACCGACATGAAATTAATAAACCTCTAAGAAAATAATGTTTACCCAAACTGATTACAGTAGATAGAAAATACCTAAAGAGTGCAGTTTCTGTAGAAAAATTATAATTCATAAAAAGCTGTTGAAACTCCATCCTGTATTGTGAAGGTTTGGAGTAGGAAATGGAAAAAAAAGTACCAGGTTGGAATGTATTCTCAAATGATTTCTACCAGATTTTTAAGTCACTGATGTTATGCTTGCTTTAGAGAATTAATTGAATTCTTTTTCAGAGACATGAAATAAAATAATATCACTAAAGCACATAAAGGTGAAGAAAACATTTACAATTACTATCACTTATGAATAGTGATACAAATATTCTTAATTAAACAACAGCAATACCAATCTGAATGTACTGGGTGTAGGACTCTTTAGATTCCATTTAGATCAAGTTCTTCAACATTGGTGACCAATTCCAGACATATATAATATATTTGAACTGCTTGTTTTCTAATTTGCTGAGTGTAAAATTCTGCTCTAGTGATTGTAGTTGTGTTCATTTATTTTTATTTCATGAATTCAAAAGCTCTGTTATATGAATACAAATAACTCATTGTTTGTCTTCTTGAGAAAGTGATTCTTTTTGCCCCATGATATACCCCTCTTGTTTTATGTGAACACTGTGTGTTGAACTCTATTTTCCTTATGTTAACGTAGGCACACCAGGTTGCTGCTTATTGTCTGCTTTGTCTGCTTTCCCATTCATTTATTTTTAAGATTCTCCATAGGAAAACAATGATTGTTTGTCTCTGAAATTCTAATCATAAAATCGAGTGGAAGAATGATAATACCTATATATCTGACAAACTTCAATATATTTTCCATACACATCTGAGGCTTTAATGTATGCATCACCCTAGACTTATCCTAATGAATAATGAAATTACTGACTGCCAAGAATTATTTGAAAAAAAAGAAGCTTACAAGTTTCCAGATAGAAGGTTCAGATTTTGGGTTACAGATTGGTATTGCAAATTACACATTATATCAAAATATACCCCAAATTCATTTAATAAAATTTAGCGTCCTTTTATTGAAAAACCCTTTAAATAGAAAAACTAATAAAATAAAGTATCCTCCAAACCAACAGGGGAATGTTGAAATCATTTTCAATGAATGCCCATTAGTAAATAGGAAGTATTGATAAGAGGTGAGGATTTATTTATAGTAGCAGAAAATGGGAATCACTGTTAGAGAAAGAATCAAATTATAAAATTTAGGAGACAGAGTGGCAATCTGCCATGGTGTTCTGGGTAGGAACAATGCATGCTGCTACTGCTTGCATTTCATCCCAGCACTAATATTATTTTGGAAGTATGATCACAAATGCAGAGTGTGGTAGCAGAGACAGCATACGAAGGGAGTTAATATCACCATCATGGGTCAATGCTACTTGGAGATTCTAGTTAAAAAGAGGACATGATTATAAGCAAAATTAAAAAGAAGAGAAAACTCACTGCAAATAGAATTACATATATAAAAAAGGTCTTTGCAATTATAAAATAATATTGAAGAATGGCTGAGTAATATAAATTCATGGCAATCAAAAAACATGTATGCCAGCTATAGAAATTAAATTAGAAATAAAAAGAACTTTAATTTTTTAAAAAAAAGATTTGTAAAAATATTTTTTGGTATGTCAAGCTAAAATGTGAAAAGAGGAAAAAAATATATAAGGCTGTTTCAGCATGATTTCCATTCCAGATTCACCTTTGTTTTCATTGGTGGATCCCACTCAGTCTCTGAGGATTTGGTGGTCCCCACAACTTATTGCCAGGTGCTCTTCATTATAACCAAGGGATCACTGACAGGGCTTCCAGGGCCCTGAAACTTGTTTTAGGGAAATGTCTGACCTTCTGAATTTGAGAATGTTTAACTTTCTGCTACATCTCTTATTTTGGCATAAATTTCACAATTTGCCAGATACTCTTTGGTAATTATGGTTTGTATTTGTTACCGGTTGTTCCTTTCCATTCATTTATAAAGATACTTTCATTGCATTTCAATTTGGGAATGCTACAATGAAATTATTGAGGAGTCTTTTGCTTTTATTTTGATTCAAAGGCAGATATATTATAGAATTAAAAGAATGTTGGTGTTTTTGCTGTTTTGTTTAGTTTCTACACTAACTTTCAGTGTCTTCTGCTCCATTTGGCTGCTTGATTAATAAGAAATATGTGGTTTAATGAGCCTTATGATTTTAATCACTGTGGTCTAGTGTTAAATGCAAGTATTCAGAGAACATTCAAGAGATATGTGCTACAATTTTGATCCAGCAAATGGAGCACTTTAAATACAAAGATACTGATAAGAGTAAAAAGAAAACAAAATGTTTATATAAATATCAAAGTTGTTGTGAAAAATAAAGAAGCACTTGTGATAATGATGACGTCAATTGATGAAAATGACATAGCAACCCTAGTATACCTAATTAATAATGATCCAATATACCTAATAACTGGTAGGAATGAGAAGCAGACAACTCACAATTATGGTTTGATTATTACTTCTCTTCAATTAATTAGTACAATATAGAAATAGTAAAGTAATAGGAATGCAAAACACTTACACAAGTGAATTAACTTGCCTTAACTCATAACTTCCTAAATTATTATATCCAAGTCTCTGCTCATAGCCAATTTCTCTACTTCTATTCCAGTACCCTGAAGTTTCCTGGGAAGGGGTGAAACCATCATTATCATACACATTTGGAATTCACGTTGTCTAATCTCAGCCATGAATTCAGTACTTTTTGGAAATCTATTAATTTAACTTTTAATTTTTCTATATCCCATCTCTTGGAGCAACATCCTCAAACTTTGTTCATACCATTTTAGGCTGGCTTTATTATGGTGCATGAACAGAAAAGGCTGGGGACTTAGCTCAGGAACAGAGCACTTGCCTACCATGCATGATACAGGTATTCTTATTTAATTTGCCACTTTATTGCAAGTTCGTCAAAGATAGAGAATTTGTATGCTATCCTTTTTTTTGTAATAGTCACAATGTCTCACACAAAAGAAGCACTGAGATTAGATGCTAATTTGAATTTATTTTAAATTAAGCCAATCCAAATTGTTCTGAATGGATCTGTGGAACTTCACTAATTTAAGGGCCTCTTTACCTATATATTCTTTCCAATCAAAAATTATCTCTCAAGAATATGGGAAAACCATACTCATGTCCACAAAATTGAAATTTTATGTACAGAATTTATAGCAAAAAAAATAAGCATTGTTTCTATCCACTGACTGTGTGTGTGTGTGTGTGTGTGTGTGTGTGTGTTAACCATGAGGATTCAAAATAATATACATATGCCCTACTACATCATCCATCTCATCATTTAAATTAAGAGGAATGAGAGTTAGTAACTCAAAATCATGTGTACAATGTGTCAAAAAGAATCCTACTGTTATGTACTATTTAGAAAAAAAAATAAAAATAAAAAAATAAGTTAAAAAAGAATATAGTCTTTGGAACCTAGTTACTTGGTTACCAACCCCAGATGTACTATCTACTACATGTGTTGACTTGGATAAATTTCTTACCTATTTTCCAATTAGTTAATTTCTTTGTTAAAAGAACAAACAACAGTACCTACCTAGGAATTATTAGAATTAAATATGATATTTGTAATATAGGCTGAGGTGAACATTACAAAGATGATAAAATTAATAACAATGTACTGTGTCATGACACGCAACTGAATCAGTCAGGGTCACTCCAAGTGAATTGGGCTGGCTAATAAATAACCATACAGAGATAGAAAATACTTTTTTGGGGAGTTCAGTCTTGGCTCCTCAACCTCATCTCCCACAAGGGATATTAGAGAAGCAGGCAAAAGAGAGAGAACACGCCCTGGACCCTGATTTTTTATTGGGGAGAGCTGTTCAAAAGAACTTTCCATTAAAATAGAAAGGTTTGGGTTTCAGAGGATGGAGTTGTGCTTGGTGATATCTTGTGGTCAGCAATTTGATTGACATCTTGGATAGCCACACCTGTCTCAGGTGCTGTGTGGGGATCATAAGCAGAGCAGAGCCAGGGAAAAGGACACATAGGTTGCACAACCAGTCAGAGCAGCAATGTCAAAATAGTCCCCTCACGTGCTCAAATGCACATGGCTCACACACAGAGCCAGTGGCTGGCTGGCTACAATACTGCTTTTTACTTCCCACACATGTATCTTTAATTAATTTTAATTTTCTTTTATCTATCTAAAGTAGAGTAGTGCAAAGGGCATTTTGTTTACAATATGTATTTATATTTGCTATGATCACAAAGGTGAAGCAATAAAATCCAGTTAATTTTTGAAGTACTTCCAAGGTGATTATCCAATCTAAAAATGAAAGCACTGTAGGCAATTGAACATGAATGTTTTCTTTCTTTTTTTATGACACCTCAGTTCATGAGATTCTCAGAAAATGTTTCCAAACTTGTGTCAAGGTTTTCTTTATTGGTGCCATAATTAACAGGTGTCCTTGACTTTAATTTATTTTCTATTCAATCTCTTCTTCTCGTTAAACATTATATTAATCTTCCCAAATCTGGACATCACTGTTCTTCTGCCTTCTCTTTCAGTTTATTAATTTTGGGGTTTGTTAAGTTGAGGATGGTAAGAATCTCACTTTCTGATTGATGTAAGTCCCCTCAACCAGAATTAAGCTCGTCTCAGTGTTAACAGCTTTATTTTCTGTCTTCTTTTAGGCAGTATTTATTAGTTCCAATCTCTTGAGTTGAATAATTTACAATCTGTTTATATTCATTTTTGTCAACATTTTGCTTTTGATAAATTAATTTAAAGCTATGTACTTTGCTTTAACTTCCATTTTGTTTTTTATTTTCCATAAAGTTCTGCCAGTTGTTTCTTGACATCCTTTAAATCTCTATCATATGTTATATAATTGTTATGGCTTCTTGTTTTATTTTAACATTTCTGAGTAGGTGATCTCTACCTTTGCCAATATGCTTCTGTTTTTTCTTCAGTATTAACCCATGAGATTCAAAGTTTTCAATTCTGCAAACATGTTCACAAAATAAACACAGGTGCTTTTAAATAGATTTTAAATAATAATCAAGAGAGTGCTTAGATATATATTATTATAGCATTAAAATTATTGCATCATAGTATAATCATTCTGTTTGTTATTTCTTTTTTGTTCTTTATAATTATACTCTATGTATAATTACTCATATAAGAATCATTATAGCTAGAACTGATAATTACAATGATTATTATATTATTATATTACCATGTTATATACTATGTTGAACTCTTTATATGTGTTCCATATCTGGGACATGGGAAAAAACGAGGATTATGTCATTTTACTTTGTTAATATCACTATTTCTGTGTCCCCATGATTGTACTTCTCATGAATGTTTTCTTCTTACTATCATTTTCCATTTTTGTGATTTCTTATTTGTCTCAGGTTGGAGATACATTTTTGGATTTTGTTTTCTACTCCAGTTTTAGAAATTCAATCTTTTTTGGGGGAATTTAATCTATTTGCATTGCTTTTTTATTAGCATTACTTTTTTAAGTTTATTTAACAGTTCTTGAAGTCAACCAACTGTAAGATTTTTACAACATATTTTTGTTTTTCCTCTTCATGCAACAGTAGATAATACAAGCAGCATGCTTTTGAGACAATGAGTTTCTTCTTTGATGATTCTATTACGTACTTTATTTTACTATGGGAAATAGTTTCCTTTAATTGTTCAATGATACCGAAGTGTATTCACCCTGATTCATTTTGAAGTTGTTTCCCTGAGAAGGCAAGCTCTGCAGTACACTCTCAGGTTTCTTTTTTTTCCCTTTTCTCTCCTCCCATTCCTACAGTATAAAGTTTTAGATAAAGTGTTCAGTTTTAAGTGTTTTTAATTTTTTAATGTATAACTTGATCTATATAAACCTGAAATTTCTTTAGAATAAAAATTAATATTTACAATATCTTTTATTATACTTATTGCACAATCTCTTGCAACAAATGTGGATTTATCTATTTTTTTACTTGTTTACATACTTTTTTACAAAACCACTGTCAATGTAAGGTTTGATATGACAAATCTAAATCCAGACAGTCCTCACAATGTTCTTTAATTAAACTCTCACATTTTTATGATAATGTGATGAATAAAAATATTATTATTTTCCTCTCATTTTTAAAAATGTCACTCTACTACCCCTCTGCTTCCAAAGCTACTACTGAAATTCTCACCCCAATCTTACTGTTATCCCTTTATGAGTAAACACATTTTCCTTTTAAGCTTCTATTATTCAATCTTTTTTTCCTTTTTTATTGATTGTTCAAAACATTACAGAGCTCATGATATATCATCTTTCATACATTTGACTCAATTGGGGTTTGAACTCCCATTTTTACCCCAAATACAGATTGCAGAATCACATCTGTTACACACTCACATTTTTACATAATGGTATATTTGTGACTGTTTTATTCTGCTACCATTCCTATACCCTACTATCCCCCCACCCCTCACCTCCCATCTTCCCTCTCTATCTCCTCTGCTGTTGTTCAATTCTCTCCCCCTTTTTCCCCTCCCCCTTGCCCCTCACAACCTCTTATAATTTTGTGTATCATTAAAGGTCTCCTACCATTTCCATATGCTTTCCCTTCTCTCTCCCTTTCTCTCCCCCCATTCGTCTTTGTTTACAGTTAGTCTTTTCCTCATGCTCTTCCTTCCTGCTCTGTTCTTAGTTGCTCTCTTTATATCAAAGAAGACATTTGGCATTTGTTTTTTAGGGCTTGGCTAGCTTCACTTAGCATATTCTGCTCTAATGCCATCCATTTCCCTGCAAATTCTATGATTTTGTCATTTCTTAGTGCTACATAATACTCCATTGTGTATAGATGCCACATTTTTTTATCCATTCATCTATTGAAGGGCTTCTAGGTTGGTTCCACAGTCTAGCTATTGTGAATTGTGCTGCGATGATCATTGATGTGGCCGTATCCCTATATTGCGCTCTTTTAAGGTCCTCAGGGAAAAGTCCGAGAAGGGCAATAGCTGGGTCAAATGGTGGATCTATTCCCAGCTTTCCCAGGAATCTCCATACTGCTTTCCAAATTGGCCTCACCAATTTGCAGTCCCACCAGCAGTGTACAAGTATACCCTTTTCTCCACATCCTCGCCAGCACTTATTGTTGTTTGACTTCATAATGGCTGCCAATCTTACTGGAGTGAGATGGTATCTTAGGTGGTTTTGATTTGCATTTCTCTGACTGCTAGAGATGGTGAGCATTTTTTCATGTACTTGTTGATTGATTGTATGTCCTCCTCTGAGAAGTGTCTGTTCAGGTCCTTGGCCCATTTGTTGATTGGGTTATTTGTTATCTTATTGTTTAATTTTTTGAGTTCTTTGTATATTCTGGATATTAGGGCTCTATCTGAGGTGTGAGGGGTAAAAATTTGTTCCCAGGATGTAGGCTCCCTATTTACCTCTCTTATTGTTTCTCTTGCTGAGAAAAAACTTTTTAGTTTAAGTAAGTCCCATTTGTTGATTCTTGTTATTAACTCTTGGGCTATGGGCGTCCTATAAAGGAATTTGGAGCCCGACCCCACAATATGTAGAACGTAGCCAACTTTTTCTTCTATCAGATGCAGTGTCTCTGATTTGATATCTAGTTCCTTGATCCATTTTGAGTTAACTTTTGTGCATGGCGAGAGAAAGGGATTCAGTTTCATTTTGTTGCATATGGATTTCCAATTTTCCCAGTACCATTTGTTGAAGATGCTATCTTTCCTCCATTGCATGTTTTTAGCCCCTTTATCAAATATAAGATAGTTGTAACTTTGTGGATTAGTCTCTGTGTCCTCTATTCTGTACCATTGGTCCACCTGCCTGTTTTGGTACCAGTACCAAGCTGTTTTTGTTACTATTGCTTTGTAGTACAGAGCAGAAATTATTCAATCTTTTTATTTAACCATGTTAAATTTATTGAAAGTGTGGGTATTACCCCCAAACAATAGAACTCTTTCAATCTGAGAGCTTTAAAATGTCTTTAGATCTAGGAAATTTATCTTCAGTACTTGTTCAAATTAATTCATTGATATCTTTGTTTCTTCTATTTTCCTATGACATCTAATTTTATAAAGCTAACAATACTGCTTCTATTGTTTAAAATTGCCTGGTTTTCATTTTACATACTTCATCTCTATTTTCATTTTGGACACTATCTGAAAGAACTTTTCAACTGCTTTTTCCAAATGCCAGTTGACTATTCAGCTGTTTCAATTTTAGTGTTATCTATTAGGTAGTTTCTAGAACTATTATGAATTTTTATGTCTAATATTTACATTCAGCCCTTTGTTATCTTTCCTGTGTTGTTTCATATTACTAATATCTTCCTTTATATATATCCTGGCTTACTTTAAATTATTTTTTTCTTCTTTCTCTAAGTCTGCTTCTGATGATATGTTACTCAGGTTGTTTTCATTCTGAGAGATCTAGTTATTCTGACCTGTGAGCTCATGTCACCTGAGGTCATCAGCCAACTAACTGTCTGGTAACTTGTATCAAAGAAGTGTTCAAAAAGGCAGGCATAGTTTCAGTCCTGAGGAACTAAGAGAAAATAGGATGAATACAGAGGAGGTCAACCCAAGCCCATTCCACAAATGACCACTTTCATTTTGTGACTCTGTCAAGCGACTCACCTGGTGAAGATTTCACTTTTAAACATTTACTTAGAATCAGTATTTGGAGGAGCTAAAACCCACATGTGCAAAGATTTAAGGGAAAGGAATAAATACAGAAATTGTGCAAGTCAGGGCATTAATCCACACTGATTTTCATCATCACCTTTCCCTCCAGTGGCTCCAAAGACCCAGGCCCTGTCCACTAGTTTTCCTCCTGTTCCTACCCCTTGTTACCTCTGGCCCAGCACATTTGCCTAGTTCTTCACTATGTACCATGTGCTGGTGTGCATGTTGATATGCAGAGTGTCCACACTCACTCTTTCTGCCTAAAATTTGATCCTCCTATATCTTTGCAGGACTATTTCCTTCTTAGGTGCCCTTTATTCACCGAGATCTCTCTTGCTGTACAGCTAATATAGCCCCTCAAAATCCTCATCTTATTTTCTAATTTGTACCCAAAATGGTTTTGTTTACAACTTTGTGTATAGGTATTGCCTACATGTACTGGAGAGAAAGAAAGATCATTATGTAAGATAGACTGAATGTCACCAGTTCACTATATTATATTCTTTGTATCTACAACACAAATTCTAATATAATACACTTTAAAAAATATGTTTATTGATCTGTGGACACTTGGAAGATCTTACTTGGACTGTTAATTTTTGTTGTTATCTTCTCTGCTGGATCTTATGTGTCAAATAGAAAAATTGATATTATTAATTAGACCCATAGGATTACATTTCTTTGAAACTAGATGTAGGATAAGAATCTATTATTAAAAATTATCTAAACATATGAATTCGGTGTTTTTTGTGTTTGTGGACATGTATATGTGGAGTTATGACTACAATGATTGTGACAGAATGACTTGAATTTATGTCATGAGTTAACGGGACAGTGACTATAACTGGTTCATGTTTTAAATTCCAGAAGAGATGAACTAGACCATAAGTTTTCTTGCTCAACTGTGACACAGAATTATTGTTATGCAACTAAAAGCTGTCATCCCAGAGACAGAGACTGGGTGATTCTAGGAATGAAGTATGCGATAGGGTTGATGTGAAAAGTATCTTATCACTCAAGGGAAATTAAACAGTGGTGAGTAGTATAACCAAATAATCTCTTAAAAAACAAAACCTCTGATTACAGGTAGAGAGATCATATCTCTTGCTTTCAATTTTTCAAAAAGGAACTTATCATTAATCCATAAAAAATACATTCGTCTGATTTACTTTTTTTGTTGAATGTTGGTATTCATGACTCGTATATCTTTTCCTTGGTTTCCAACATTGACTCTTAAATTTTAAACTTAACTGGGCAAAGATAGTTTTCATGAAATCCTGTTCTACAGGTACATACCCTCAGGCCATTAGGACATAATTAACATTAATTAACAAGACAACTTCCAGCTCTAGCAAAGCTTATTGTTCTGGAAGCTCAGTACTTGGGCAGTATGGATCAAAGAAAAATGCCATTTTCTTCATTTTATGGGGAGTCAGCAGATAAAAAGAGCCTTATAGGAGATATTTTCGTGGTATGTGGCTTGATCTCTGACTCATTAAATTTCTAGAGTCCTAGGGCCTAAACACTTGCCCAGTGACTTGGCTGACAGAAAGAATGCTATTGCCAGTAGAAATGAACAAACTGCTGGAGAGCTATTTGCTAAGAATTTATTTACTATGTTCATTTAGGCAAGGTGTAGGAGCAGCTGATATACTTCCTATTCCTGGGTCAAACGGCATTCTTAATAGAGAATGTGTGAAGCCCAAATCACTTGACTATTTGGGTTAATAGACTTTTGCAAAAGCTAAACTGTTTTTAATATTAAGTACAATGAGAAATTTTCTGATTATAACAAAATGGACTTTGTTACTAAAACTGCTTGAATGATTTTTAAATTCTTATCAACTCTATTCACTTCTAGAAAACAACCAGGAGACAGTGATGCTTGAAGCTCTAGCATTATTATTGCATTATAACATGGGGTAAAAAAGTAAATAAAATGTGAATAAATGTACAATATGTGTGCAATTATTTTATCTTAGTTTTTATTTTGATGAAAACTATTAAAGGTATTTTTAAGTAGATTGTTTTCAGTTATAACTATGATCAATAGATTGGTAATAGAAACACAGGTAAATGTGGTTTCTGCTCTAAAAATATTTTCTTCTGCCCAGGTAAAATCAATTGCATTAATGGAGGTAATGTGATTTTTGAAAATTAGGGAATTATATTAAATTGAAATCTTCCCAAATGAATAGGTCATGATTACCCTTTCAAAGAATTGCCTGAATGGGAAACATACATACTCTTTTGAGGCCTTAAACCTATTGAACATTATCCCTAAGTCCTAGGTTTTTATCTTCTGTTTAACAATATAACTCAAACAAATGTCATCATTGATTTTATTTTAGATCCCTACCCTAACTGATTTCATGACACAGTAACTATGATAAGCAGAAGATGCATGGTGCTAATTACTATACTGAAGTGATCCATTTGCTAAATGGTGAGAATATCAATAATTCATAAGATTTAGCTACTAAAACATTTAATGTCAGACAATCCAAGACTGGCAATTCAGATTGTAATCTTTTGTGTGTTCTAGTTGGCATTCAGACACTTCCTTTTCATTATGAAATATAAATACATTTTCCTTCTCACAGCAGTTTGGATTATAGAAGATGGCAGATGTATAATATGTCTAGACTGATTATTTGAGGAACTAAGCAGACCCAGCAGACAGTCAGCAGATGTCTCAGACTGAGAGAAAATCAGCCTTGTAATTTTATAAATAAAAATAGAGGGTCATCTGCCAATATGAATCGATTATAATCATCAAAAATGTAATAGCATACATATAAAAATACGTAATAATTATTATTTTTTCCTAGGAAGGGAGGAAATTTGGCTTCTAATATTAAATTGTGTTACTGGACTTAGTCCAGTTCTTATTTTAGTATTTTTCTAAAGCTGTACGTGTCATCAAATCATTAAATCTAACATTAAAATTTTATCTTGACTTATTGCCTTAATATCTAATATATGCTAACATTCATTTAAATTTTTTTTGCCATTTCTCTAAAAATCTCATTTTTAAGAATGAAGCATTTATTAGTCTCTTAAAACACAAGAAAATGTCAGCAAATGAAAAGGTGTTTAATTGTTATCAATTTTAAAAAATAAGACTAGCAATAAATACACATAATAAATATACCTAATAACTGTGACAAAAAAATATTAGTTTGCATGTTATTGCTGTTGTGTGGAATAAAACTATACCCTAAGTAACTACAAAAATCATTGCATCAGTAGCTTCAACAATAAAATAAAGGACAGATGTTTACTGAGATGAATACTCTTTCAGTTACAATAAGAGGAAATAGAGATTTCTAATCTGCAAAATCAAAGGGAAAATCCATACATAACCACACAGCATTAAAATATTGTTTTGGCAAATGATTTCCTAATGCCTCAAATAAAATTTAATGATGGTCTTATAAAACAATCTTAATACACACAAGAAAGTAAATAGCTTAAATCCCCCAATCCTTAAATCATCAATGTTTCATTCTAAATAATTTTGCTTGGGCCAAATCCATGTAGAGTTCTTTATTTTTCATAAATCCCAATTGTAATCCTTCATTAAAATTTCGATTAAGTACAAAAAATGTAAACTTCCATTAGATGATTCTTACTACTGGCACTTTTTGCTTTGAGTAGAATTAATTTTTATCTTCTATCATACCTTGATGGCATAACTGGGGGAGGCATCTTTAAATTGATCATAACATTATATAATTCTGACATTTTTTCCTGGCTTTCTAATGAGATCAATGTTCTGAATAATTCCAGTTTTCACCATTGTTTGTTTCTTATCCCACTTAATAGTTTTTTTTTTCATTTAAATTTTCATGATGTTAAGGAAAATTTTGGATAGAAAGGATTTTATATCTATCAAGCGCTGCTCCTGGTATCATCACAAACTATCATGTATCACTAAGATTTACAGTTTCATCTCCTAGTAATTTAAAGAGATTATATAGTCTCACAATAAATAAATTTTTTGCCTCTTTTTTTTTTTCCCTACGGGAACCAAGCTGAGGAAAACTGAGATCAAATCAAGTAAGAATACATTCAGGTGTTGGCTTCAATTTTATTTTATTAGAAAATATCAGTGATTATTTAATCATACTAGAAAATGTATCAAGACAAGTAATGTGATTTACCCTGTTTCTAGTCTTGTCCCTGAATTAACATGAGAACAGGATTTCTTAAATCAGGACCATAGAGGGAAGAGATGGCCATGCCCATGTCACCCATAGATTTTGGTCAAGTTATAAACATCCTCTCTCTTTTCTTTCTCTCTCTCCCTCCCTCTCTCTCTCCTTCTCTCCTTTTCCCTCCCTTCCTCCCTGCTTTCCTTCCTCCCTCCTTTTCACTCGATATCAGCTTTTAATAAAAATAATTGAATCTTTTTCAGCATCACAATTAGGCAGATGGAAAAAGGAAAACCCCCTCTCACTACTTCCTACAGGTCCTTTTGAGACCTTTTTATAATATTCTGCCACTAAAGATGCAGCTGGAGGGAGATTGAAAGCTGGGAAGAGGGGAGATGTAACTTTCTTCCTATGTTCCAAGAAACAGCAACAGCTCTAGACTCCAATCAAAAGCTTCTGCTCTCACTCTTTGCACCAGTTGCATGAAATTTCCTCTTGATTAAGAGTCCAGCAAGAGCCCTCTGACATTCAGAGTCTTGCAGCACTGTTTTCTTCTATTACCAGTCCTAGTGGTATTAGCTGTTTCTTGTAGCCATTCAACTCTGCATTAACTTTAGTTTTGCTCTTAGTCTTTCAACACTGCAGTAATTAATTTCTAGTATTAAATAATTTTTCTTGAAACAACAACTATAATTTTCAGTTTTCCCTACTGAAAAGCCTCTGGGGGATATTAAACAAGGTGCTGGCATTATTGTACCTGTGTTCCAGATTTATTATACTGGTTGCATTGTAGATAACAGATTGGAAGAAGGAGCAGCACAGATACTGTGCATTTAACAGTCATTAGCAGTTTGAGGGCTCTTTTAATAGATCAGAAGAGAGACTGTCTAAATGATCATGACAGTAATGAAAAGAGATAGATACAAGATACAGAATGATGAACCAATATGGATAATTAGAAAGAGGAATAAAAGATGTCACAGGATAAGATTCAGTGTGATATCATTTTACAGAGATAAATATTACTGAAAATAATGAGATAAATGGAAGTAAGATCGTATGCCTAAGAGTAACTCAAAAAGAAATGTCCAATAAGAAGTTTTAATATTTAATATGAGTTGTTATGTGAGTCCAATAATAAGAAAGGTCTGGGTTGGGGATATGCATATATGTATGGTGCTTTGAAACATAGATTATAACATAATCTATGTGTTTTGAAACATAGTATTATAACATAGATGCTGATGTCAGGGGTCAAGATTAACTAGATCCAAACTTGAGGAAACCCAGTATTTAGAGACCTGGTAAAGAGTAATAGTTCAAAGGAAAAAGAGAAGTATCTAGAGTGGTAAGAGAAAGACACCATGGTGCTGCGTCCTAAAAGATAATGAAGGGAAATGCTTAGAGGAGGAGTAAGTAGCCAGCATTTTCAATGGAGGGTAAAACTAGACTTAAATTAGTAGCTCAACCAGTTTGAGTTAGTGTATAGTGCTAATATTGGAAAAGAGGGAGTTTCTAATTGGTAAGGAAAACTTCACCCTAGTTCTAATGAAATCATGAATAACAGGCTTAACTTTAGAATCTGGTCACTACTTCTATGTAGCAAATGTTTCAAACCAAGGCAAATGGTTACAATTACTTGTGGCATCTTTCTAACCACAGGTGCTCTTCTTCCAGTCTTTGGCTTACATGTCTTACTCTTAGAAATAATTTGAACTGACAAATCACACATAGGCCCCAGTATCTGCTAACAAACGCACACCATATAAATTTTGGTGATGGTATCTATAATTGCATTTCACAATGAGTCAGAAAAAAAAAAAAACCTCTTCCTGACTCAGGTCACATGAAAGCATGACCAGGAATATAATCAGGTTCTCCAGGCCCATGGCATTTTGAATATTGACATCTCTGTTCCTTAAATAGGAACATGGCTTATTATCATCATAAAGCTTTAACAGTCCATTAGCTCCAATTCACAATCTCCTATTTCTACAGCCCTACCTTAAAAAGACAATGGAGCTTGTAACAATTCTCAGTGATCACCGACATTATGAAAATACATCATTACTGAGTAAATTTCCATTGCAATTTTGTCCACAATTACCATTTTATTGAAAATCTATGATGTAGTGCTCCATGGTCTAAAGCCTGATGTTTAAACTGAAGCAATAATCATTGATTTTTAAAGGCTTTCAATACCTGGGACACAGGTTATTAATAGCAGAAATTGACTGCTCAGGCAAATGAACCAGCCATTTAGTGATGGCTTTGCTAATTTCTTGTTAAAATACATTACTTAGAGGATATAAAGAACTTTATTTAGTTACTAATTAGCTAATATACATAACTCTTTGATCTAGCAGTAAGTGGGTCTGTATTATTAGTGTTCTTTGTAGTATTCTTTTGTACTGTTCTTTTTATATTTCTGCTTCCAAATGGTACCATTGAGCCATCATAGAACTTCAAATGGCAGGGTGTAGGCTATATATGTGATGTAGTTTCTGTCTGTATATTTATGATATGATATTAGACACAAAGTATTATTTCTGGTTTTACTTCTCAGATCACTAGCTGGGCAAGTTATTTAACTTCTCTAAGCCTCACTTTGTTCTTGGCAAGATGGGAATCTAAGCATCACTCACTTTACTGTGCCATTATTAAGTAAGTTAACACATTCAATTTGTCACACAAAACTTGTCCTCTTTTTACTAGCAAATAAATGTTTGTCATGTTCACTTACAAAGAACTCTGTACCATAATTATATATGATGCAGAAGGTTTGTCTTCACTAAAGTTTTGCCTTTGAATAAAGAAGAGTGCCACAATGTATTTTTTTCAATAATATGAATTCATCCATTCATTCAACAGATGTTTTTGTAGTACCTAATTGGTAAAAGATAGTTTTCTATTCCTTAGAATCATGACATTGAACAAGGAAAACAATCACTGCTTTCAGAATTCATAAAGTAGGAAAATAAATTAAATCAACAAAAAGTTTCAGTAATCAGATAGAAACAAACCAACCAAGAGGTCAGGTAAGTACAATCATCTTTGAAATAAAGGATGTATAAGTGTATGTGTGTGTATATATGCAGTCAAATAATTGATAGTCATGTGTATAATATATATATAGGGGGGGTGGGTGTGTGTGCGTGCATGCATGTGTGTGCATGTGTATAATTCCAAAGATTCTCTATATATCAGTGTATGGCCAAATACAAGTACAAGTGTATGTGTGTGCATATGTATAATTTTTCTCTTTCAAAGATTCTAACATACAGTACAGACAAAACGTAAAGGGCAATGTTTTTGAGGGCAGCTGCTATGGTGGAGGACGGTGGATTGTGGTGATATGTGCAGAAAGTGGATGGGAAATTTGTTCTAAAACACAGTACCAACATTTAATGGGTTGGATGGGGTGCTTTCCTCTTCAAAGGCAGAGACTCACCATGCACTTAAAGGGCAAGAATGTCTTATAACTTGTTCTCCTCACCAGAGACTCCAGAAGAAAACAACCCCAAGGACACCTCAATTTGAAACTTCTAGCCTTCAGAATTGTGAGAGAATACACTTTTATTGTTTCAAACTACTGTACAATTTGGTTTGTGTGTGTGTGTGTGTGTGTGTTTTCTTATGCAATCCCATAGAAACTAACAAAGAACCCTTCTGCCTTTTTTATATAAATATTGAATATTAGTTTTGGTGTTTGGGATACCTCATTGCCAATTTGTTATACACATGACTATCAATTATTTGATTGCATAATAAATTATGACACATCACGTGTATTTTTTTTTACCTTTATACCTTTATTTTATTTATTTATTTTTATGTGGTGTCTTTCACATGCTAATCGAGTGCTTCACCATGGAGCCACGACCCCAGCCCCATATCATGTGTATTTTAACTCTTCTGTTTCCATGTTTGTTTTTAGTATTTGGCAGTCATTTCAAAAATATTGTTCTGCTTCCAACAGCCGTCTATTTCTGCTAGGCTCATTATCTGAGAAAGTACAACTGCTCAATTTATGTGTGTTAATACAGAAGAAAGTGCTCTGCATGAGGATGACAGGTTTTGCACATTTTTGTCACTTGTATTGGACGGATGCCCACAAGTTTTTACATTCATGTCTATATAAATGTTTGTTCATGAGAATCACAGTTACCACACTCTTGTCATTCAGTAAGAATATTTTTGAATGATAGAAACTATATTAAGTTCAGACACTTCCAAGTGAATCATTACAATATTTATTTTTAATTTTACAATCTCCTCTTCTTGAGACCATTTTTTTTTCAGATGGAGCACACTAAGCCATAGAGAATACATTACTATTTATACACTAAAAGAAGGTGCTATGTTTTTCCTTAAACAGTTTTGGAATAAAATGAGCTATCAACGATTTAATAGCACTTTCTTCTAGGTAAAATTTTGATGTTTCCATTTCTTCTGTTTGAGCCTGGAAAAAAAATTTCACCTGACAAATTCCCAGAAATTCAGTAATGTAGAATTTGTCCTTATCAATTTTTAAAGCAGCACCATTTGGGGGATATTGTAAATATCTAGCTTTCAGCTTGGTGACAGACCATCTTTCTTTTCACTGGTATTTTAGAAATGTCTGAGATTATACTAGAGAAATTATGAAGAGAATTTTGCATGACTAATTTAAAACTGTAGAAAAGACAGATGGACAGATGTTACTGCTAATTATTAATTAGGAAAAGGATTTAATTTCCATTGTTCCTTACAAATGTTCATGGCCTTATGTTATATTTATGTTTTTTTCCTATATGTTTTTTTCTTTGATAATAATATTAAAGATTGTAGTTGATTATGTTAATAGTTAAAATTTCACCTTAATCTTTTATTTGCTTAACTTTTAAAGAATTTATTGCAATTAGCTCAGACTATACAAGAAACTTAACTATATACATATTGTACATCATTATTTATTTTATTCACTTGATATATTTATATTTTTCCAAGCCATAAATAATAAATGAAAAACCAGTCTTTTCCTATCTAAATCAAAAAATAAGAAACATTGTATTTTTATTATTATGAAAGTTTATACTTCAATTATTTTCAAACTAATGACATTTTAAAACATGCTAAATTACCTAAACACTTTTTTAAAAGAAATTTACCTTACATTAACTGCTTGATTCTGGGTCAGGGTAGGAGAAGGAGTATGGGCCAGGGGTTGTTGGTCCCATCATTTTCTATAATTCTGTTACACTGGCACTGGGCAGTATATTAACATCTGGATCTTAAGTGGTGGAAGTCAGGTTCCCATAACAACTCCTCATCCAAAGTGATGAAGGAAAAAATCAGTTCAGTCTGTTTATTAAATTTTACTATATGTTCTAAGATATTATAGGGATATGTTCCAAAGAAAATAGGATTTCTGTGGATAAACGTTGGTAAAAATAATTATTCTTCAGTGAACAGTATAAAAAAATCTAAGAATAAGAGTTAGAAATTATTAAGAAGTATCTAAAAATTTTAATTAAAAAATGTTATTTAGTAATTTTACATGATATTATGTTTATGGATGAAATATACTGTTTAATTCCCCAGGATTATAATTGGACTTTTTTCCTATATTAAGGGTGGTACCTGTATATTAAATGAAGTCAGAAATAAATTGAGATACATTTAAACTGTTTTTAAAAGTTTGACTTTTAATCATAACATCTTTTCTCACAAGTATTTTTAAGACTTATTTCCAGCTATTTGGAGAAATTTCTTTGGAAATTTGTACATATAGATTTTTAAAAAAATACAAATCAGGTGCCTCAACAGGAGATTAATAAGTGATTTAGGTCTATAATAGCTAGGAAATAAGAAAATCTTTATTAGCAACATCCCAGGTGGAAGTAGAGCATAAGGTGTTACAATTGAGTAAATCCCAAGCTTCAAAGAATTGGCAGATTATGTAAGATTTGTCATCATTCTACAAAATGAATATCAATATATTGATTTAGAATGCATCTTCTCTAAATATGATGAAATTTGACAAAAATTTTGAATAAACATTGAGAAAAATGAATTTAAAGTTCAGATGGATGAATAGTTTATAAGAAAATCCCTTGAAGTTTTCAATGAGTCTGCTCTCCAGTTTTAGACAAGGCCTTGCAGGACAGGGAGACATTTCAATAAGGAAATTACTGGCAGGGGCTCTGAGAGGTAAGGTGCTGGAAGATGGTTGCTCTGATCCTCCAAGAGGGAAAGGAGGTGCATTATGCAAACCACATATCTGTGACCTTGACATCAATTCTCCAAAGGATTCTAAATCCAATGATTTGTGAGCACCTCCGAGAGGAAGGCTGAATCATTAAGACGCAGCATGGGCCCTCTCTGCCTACTTTATGTCACACCAATCTGATTCCTTTTTCAGGCAGGTTTACTAGCCTAGCAGATCAGGGAAACAGATATAGAATGTCAATAGAATGCAAATACCTGCAGCAAAGGACCATGACATATTGGATATTTCAAGAGCTATGTTCTGTATTTTGGGAATTTAGCAGGGACTTTGCTCAGGACCTGAGTTAGCTCAGGGGTAGAACTGGCTGATGACAGCCCTGATTTCCAGAGGTTTCCTTCCTGATAAAACACCTGTGTGACTGGCTAGAATGATTCTACTGTTTATGGTGGTATAGAAGGTCTTCCCATTGCCAAGTAAGTATGAAGAGCCCTGGGCAGAGTGGGGAGAGTGTTCCTGGAAAGTAGATTATGGTGCAACCCCTCAGTTCTACCTAGTCCAGTCTGTAGGACCAGCGCTCCAGAACTGTGTACATCCCCACCTGACTGACTACATTTATGATTTCTTTCAAAAAGTCCTAACACATACTCACTACTGGAGCTAGAGCTATTTGACCATAATCCCTTTGCAGAGATCAGAACTTGAGAGAAATTCAGAGAAAATACATGGTTAAGATTACGTGTGTGATCTGCTTTAGTTCTTTCATGCTTTTATTTATTTTAGTAACTGTCTCTTGATCGTACCTTGATTCTTTAAAAAAAACTCCCCCAGCATCCCAGCTCTCAGTTCTATATCTTGTCACTTAGTTTTTTAGAATTGTTCAAATATCAATGTTTAATTCTTAGGCTTGTTCACTTCTATCTTTGGCTGCATATTGACTGCAGAACTGATCTCACCCCTTCCCCAGGGCAAACTATGTGGCTACAGCTGCTTGAAGTAGAATAAAGCAGCAATTCAGACTCCAAGGCTTAGGATCCTTCTCTGTCAGGTTGAGGGTAGAGATGAGAAAAGGGAGATGTCTCACGTATGACCATCTGGAAGCCCACTGTGAGATCCTGACTGGCTCAGTCAGTATCTGTATAATGTTGGTAGCTCTGAATTTACTTTTTGGCTGTGAATTTGTGTGCTTGAGTGCTTTAGCTTAAGGATGTTTTGTCTTTCCTTTTTCTAGCCTGAGAACCCCTCCACCCAAAGAGATATCCCATATGACCCTTTGTACGTTTTAGGTTTTTATACCTCATTCTTTCTCTGGGATGGACACAGCAGTCCCCTGGCCTCCTAGTTGCCTATATGGATGTGCTACTCTGCCTCATGACCAACTTCCAGGATCCTTAGGAGAGAGCCAAAATAACAGGCTCTCCATGTGCCACCTGAGTAGGCTGAAACTTGGAACAGTGTGGAGCTCTTCAGGGCAGGCTAGCATGAGGATGTGCCACCTGCCTTCAGAAACCTCCAGATTAGAAGATGGCAATAAGCCCCACCCTCATTTGTGCCCCTGAAATTCAACCCACTTTGCATCCCACTTTTTTTTTCAATAATAATTGGGGTGAGTCCATAAAGGCACATTCCAGCACCCTGAGGTTCTTAGGTCCCCACAGGGTCCTCCCATGAGCTTTTTTACCATATTGCATTCTTATGGGGGCAGTAGGATAGATCTATATACAAATTCTGCATGTTGGTAACACCCATCAGGAAAAGGAGCTATCGCTATCTCCCTCTAGGAAAATGATTTTCTTGGAATCCCTGATGCACATGACTTGAAGATGCAGAAAGACACTTCCCTGCATCCCCATTAAGAAGTAAGAGAATAACACAATATTGTGTATTTTATCCACAAAGCTAGACATAATCCTCTTTTCCACCCTCTTTGTTGACTAATCGAGGGCCAAAGTTGGTGGAGTAGAGGTTCCTGGAGGTCAGTGCTGCCACTTGCAGGGCACTTACTAGCTCCAAATGCAAGCGATTCAAAGATACCATTCTGAAGTTCAAGAACCTTGAAAAATTTACAGAATCAACTTTGTGTATAAACCCTGTCTTACACTCATCCGGGCTTTTCTTCACCTCTCACACTAACAAAGGTAGTTCATGGAGCTTCTCATGAGAAATGTCATCTCATTGGGCTGCCTGACTCTTTTGTTTCTCCTTCTTGGTCCTCTGGTATCCAGCATTGGTCAATTAAATTTACCAAGTAACTGGGATTTTGGCTTTTCAGAAAAACTGTGGAGATGTAGAGTTGCATCAGTATTTTATAAAGGATTTGGAGAAAATAATACCAATTCTGGATTTGAAGAAAACTTATAGAGTGAAGAGACAGAAGGAAATAAATGAATTAAGCACTGTAGAAAGAGAAAGAAAATTCTTAAAGTCATTCATAACCAATCTACTTAATGTGAACTATTAACCATTCTACTTAATAGTTTTTCTGAAACCACAAAGGCATGTGGGAAATACTGTTAGAAATGTTTTAAGGTGAATTGATCTGTAAGCGAATTGTTTCAGCAAAACTGCCAAACACTCTTTTCATTAGAGGTATGAGCAAGGAAAAAAAAAAAGATTGTGATTTGTAACAATTTCATAGGCCACTTACTAATGTCAAAACAAGTTCTGGGACAGTCTATGGATATTATTGCCTGTCTGCTCAGATGAATGCAGGCTGATGAGGTCAGAAAAAGTATTTGATGTTATAAGAAAATTTTTGAAAATATTTTAATATACTTTATGAAGAATATAATATCTGAAAATATTTTTAAGTTCAAATATAGGAATCAAGTTAGGCAGAGCTTATTTGTGTATGTAGTAGTGGTTTCTTACTTGTACTTAATGCATTTATGCAAACAAAAATCAGACTGTAAAGAATCAGATATATTGTGAGGATGATTATTCTACAATTGTTTGCAGAAAGTATCTTAATATTACATTTTATTAACTAAAATACTTCTGATCCTTCAAATTTTCTTTCTCTTCTTCCACTACCGTATTACAATTGTGAAAACTGTAACAAAAAATAATGGTTCATAAAGCAAGTGAGCTTGCAGAGGTGTTTACACCAGACACAAGGTCCTGGGCATATTGAAAACTAACAAATATTTTCTTTCAATTTGGATGAGAGCTGAATCTTTTCACACACAGTAGATACTGGCAGACAGGGTTGAAATTATTATGTGTCAAATGATGTATGAAAAACAACATTTTGCATAAATATGCAAATTTTAGGCATCAAAGTTGAATATATAAAAATCTGGGTTATATGAAAGTCAAATGTTTGAAAGTCAGGGACATTTCCCTTAAGATGACAATTGTAATTTAAAATGTAGTAAGAGATTTTCTTTCAAGATGTATTTCTTTTGCCCACACCGGCCCAGCTCCGTGATCCACCACCGGCCGCTGCCGGGTGGCTGCAGCGAACGTGGGAGCAGACATTGACCACCTGGGCCCCCGCCGCCCGGTTCTGTGAACCGCAGCCAGCCGCTGCTCACACGTAGCAGCAATCTAAGGAGCGGGCGGGCCTGCCTGGGCCCACACAGGCCTGGCTCTGTGAACCGCTGCTTGCCGTGCCAGACGAGCGGCCTACACGGTGCACCGAGCTCAGGAGCGGGAGTGGCCTGCCTGGGCCCACGCCTGCCTGGGCCCACACCGGCCTGGCTCTGTGAACCGCTGCTGGCCGCTGCCAGACGAGCGGCCCACAAGGTGCACCGAGCTTAGGAGCGGGCGCGGCCTGCCTGGGCCCACACCGGCCAGGCTCCGTGATCCACCACCGGCCGCTGCCAGGTGGTTGCAGTCCACATGTCACAGTGAAGGTAGGAGCAGACATTGACCGCCTGGGCCCCCGCCACCCGGCTCTGTGAACTGCCGCCGCCCACACGCTACAGCAAACTTAGGAACGGGCGCTGCCTGCCAGGGCCCACGCCCGCCGCGGCTTTGTGAACCGCCACCAGCTGGCGCCAAACAGCCGCTGCCTGCAACCTTGCAGCGAGTGGGGGAGTGGGCGCTGCCTGCTCGGCACCGGCCGGCCCGACTCTGTGAACCTCCTCAGGTGGTTTGGAGCTACAGACGACCACCCCCCACCCGCCAGCCCAGTGCTGCAAACGACCCCTGACCAGCTCTGGGAAAGGCCCCGCCCACAGCAGGAGTGGAGACTCGCCCAGTCCAGGAGGAAGAACTGCTGCACAATGATTGACTCCCGCCTACTGAGAGGAGAGACTTGGCCCGGTAGGCATAGCTCCATCTATTGGAAGAGCAGTTAATCGAACTCTAGGACTACATTTATAATTTTTTTTTTTTTTGCTGTCCTTTTAAATGTTTTTTTAATCCATCTTATTTTATTTTATTCTATTTTTTTAATTTCATTTTTCATTTCTACTATTATTATTTTTTAAAATTCTTTTAAATTTTCTATTTTGTTCTTTCCTTCTTTTCTTCTGCTTTACATTTCTTTTCAATTTTCTTATTCCCCCTTCCTTGAATTCTACCTGCTTACTCTCATTCTCTTTAGTGACTTCTTCCCATCCCTTCTAATACCTTTCCTCCCAAGAATCAAATAAATTTATAGGAGTAAACAGTAACTCAGCAGTCAAACAGAACAAGAAACAATATGAACAGCATGAAAAAGCAAGGAAGAAAAGGAGTGCAAACAATGCAGGGCAGCCTAAATATTCAGGAGGATATATAATCACCAGAAAAATGGTCATATAAAGAACTCATGGATCACCTGAGACAGATGGAACGGAACCTTAAAGAGGATACGAGACAGCAAATTCAAGCAGCAAAAGAACACATTGAGAAGGAATTACATAAACAGATAAAAGAAGAAGTTAAGCATCTTTATCAGGAGATAGAGACTATAAAAAAGAATCAAACAATGATCTTAGAAATGAGGGAAATTATAAACCAAATTAAAAACTCAAATGAGAGTATCATTAATAAAGTGGAGCAAGTAGAAGCCAGAATGTCAGATAACGAAGACAAAATATATCATCTGGAAAAGAGTCTAGCCAACTCAGATAGGCTGGTTAAAAATCATGAGAGAAACCTACAAGAGATATGTGATAATATAAAAAAAACAAATTTAAGAGTCATTGGGATAGAGGAAGGGATAGAGATTCAAACCAGGGGAATGAGTAATCTACTAGATGAAATAATTGCAGAAAACTTTCCAGAAATAAAAAAAGGAAACAGATATACAAATTGTAGATGCATACAGGACACCGAGCATACAAAATCACAGTAGACCAACGCCAAGACACATTGTTATGAAGATATCCAATATACAGAACAAAGAGAAAATATTAAAAGCTGCAAGAGAAAAGAGAAAGATTACATTCAGGGGTAAATTAATAAGGTTAACAATGGACTTTTCAACTCAGACGCTGAAAGCGAGAAGATCCTGGATCAACTTATTTCAAACACTGAAAGACAATGGATGCCAACCAAGAATTCTGTACCCAGCAAAATTAAGCTTCAGATACGACCATGAAATAAAAATCTTTCACGATAAACAAAAACTAAAAGAATTTGCAGCCAGAAAACCAGCGTTGCAAAGCATCTTTAGCAAAACACTTCACGAGGAAGAAATGGAAAACAATAACCAAAGCCAACAGTGGGAAGTACCTCAGTAAAGACAGACGGAGTGGGGAAAGGTAATAATGGAGAAACAAACGAAATATTAAAAAAAAAAAGAGAGATAAATAATCAAACATGGCTGGAAGTACAAACCATATATCAATAGTAACTCTAAACATTAATGGTTTAAACACTCCAATAAAGCGACATAGGCTGGTAACATGGATTAAAAAAACAAATCCAACAATATGCTGCCTCCAGGAGACACACCTGACTGGAAAAGACATACACAGGCTAAAGGTGAAAGGTTGGGAAAAAAATATACCACGCACATGGTCCGTGCAAGCAAGCAGGTGTGGCCATCCTCATATCGAATAAAATCGACTTCAAGACTAAGTTAATCCAAAGGGATAAGGAAGGACATTATATACTGTTAAAAGGAACCATTAAACAACAAGATATAACAATTATCAATATTTATGCACCAAATAACGGTGCTGCGAAATACATAAAACAAATTCTCCTCAAGTTCAAGAATCAAATAGATCACAACACAATAATTATGGGTGACTTCAACACACCTCTCTCACCATTGGACAGAACCTCCAAGCAAAAGTTGAATAAAGAAACTATAGAACTCAATACCACAATCAATAACCTAGACTTAACTGACATATATAGAATATACCAACCATCATCGAATGGATATACTTTTTTCTCAGCAGCACATGGATCCTTCTCAAAAATAGACCATATATTATGCCATAGGGCAACCCTCAATAAATATAAAGGGGTGGAGATTATACCATGCATTTTATCTGATCATAATGGATTGAAACTGGAAATTAATGATAAAAGAAGGAAGGGAAAATCCAATATCACATGGAATATGAACAATATGTTACTGAATGATCAAGGGGTTACAGAAGACATAAATGAGGAAATCAAAAAATTCTTAGAGATAAATGAAAATTCAGACACAACATATCGGAATCTATGGGACACAATGAAAGCAGTTTTAAGAGGGAAATTCATCGCCTGGAGGTCATTCCTCAAAAAAAGGAAAAACCAACAAATAAATGAGCTCACACTTCATCTCAAAGCCCTAGAAAAGGAAGAGCAAAACAATAGTAAATGCAGCAGAAAGCAAGAAATAATTAAAATCAGAGCGGAAATCAATGAAATTGAAACAAAAGAAACTATTGAAAAAATTAACAAAACTAAAAGTTGGTTCTTTGAAAAAATAAACAAGATTGACAGACCCTTAGCCATGCTAATGAAGAGAAGAAGAGAGAGAACTCAAATTACTAACATAAGGGATGAAAAAGGCAATATCACAACAGACGCCACAGAAATACAGAAGATAATTAGAAATTATTTTGAAAACCTATATTCCAATAAAATAGAAGATAGTGAAGACATCAATAAATTTCTTAAGACATATGACTTGCCCAGACTGAGTCAGGAGGACACACACGATTTGAACAGACCAATATCAATGGATGAAATTGAAGAAGTAATCAAAAGACTACCAACCAAGAAAAGCCCAGGACCGGATGGGTATACAGCGGAGTTTTACAAAACCTTTAAAGAAGAATTAATACCAATACTTTTCAAGTTATTTCAGGAAATAGAAAAAGAGGGAGTTCTTCCAAATTCATTCTATGAGGCCAACATCACATTGATTCCGAAACCAGACAAAGACACTTCAAAGAAAGAAAACTACAGACCAATATCTCTGATGAACCTAGATGCAAAAATCCTCAATAAAATTCTGGCGAATCGGATACAAAGACACATCAAAAAAATTGTGCACTATGATCAAGTAGGATTCATCCCTGGGATGCAGGGATGGTTCAATATACGGAAATCAATAAATGTTATTCACCATATCAATAGACTTAAAGATAAGAACCATATGATCATCTTGATAGACGCAGAAAAAGCATTCGACAAAGTACAGCATCCCTTTATGTTCAAAACATTAGAAAAACTAGGGATAACAGGAACTTACCTTGATATTGTGAAAGCTATCTACGCTAAGCCACAGGCTAACATCATTCTGAACGGAGAAAAATTGGAGGCATTCCCTCTAAAATCTGGAACAAGACAGGGATGCCCTTTATCACCACTTCTATTCAATATAGTTCTCGAAACACTGGCCAGAGCAATTAGACAAATGAAAGGAATTAAAGGCATAAAAATTGGAAAAGATGAACTTAAATTATCACTATTTGCAGATGACATGATTCTATACATAGAAGACCCAAAAGGGTCTACAAAAAAACTACTAGAACTAATAAATG
Organism: Urocitellus parryii; assembly: GCF_045843805.1. NCBI lineage: Eukaryota > Metazoa > Chordata > Mammalia > Rodentia > Sciuridae > Urocitellus > Urocitellus parryii. The sequence goes on along the minus strand of NW_027551974.1, from coordinate 209,173 downwards.
AATTCGGCAAAGTGGCAGGTTATAAAATCAACACGCAAAAATCAAAGGCATTTCTGTATATCAGTGACAAATCTTCTGAAATGGAAGTGAGGAAAAACACTCCATTCACAATATCCTCAAAAAAATAAAATACTTGGGAATCAACCTAACAAAAGAGGTGAAAGATTTATACAATGAAAACTACAGAACCCTAAAAAGAGAAGTAGAAGAAGATCTTAGAAGATGGAAAGATATACCCTGTTCATGGATAGGCAGAACTAACATCATCAAAATGGCAATATTACCAAAAGTCCTCTATAGGTTTAATGCAATGCCAATCAAAATCCCAATGGCATTGCTTGTAGAAATAGATAAAGCAATCATGAAATTCATATGGAGAAATAAAAGACCCAGAATAGCAAAAGCAATTCTGAGCAGGAAGTGTGAATCGGGTGGTATAGCAATACCAGATTTCAAACTATACTACAGAGCAATAGTAGCAAAAACAGCATGGTACTGGTACCAAAACAGGCGGGTGGACCAATGGTACAGAATAGAGGATACAGAGACTAATCCACAAAGTTACAACTATCTTATATTTGATAAAGGGGCTAAAAGCATGCAATGGAGGAAGGATAGCATCTTCAACAAATGGTGTTGGGAAAACTGGAAATCCATATGCAACAAAATGAAACTGAATCCCCTCCTCTCACCATGCACAAAAGTGAGCTCAAAATGGATCAAGGACCTAGATATCAAATCAGAGACTCTGCTTATGATAGAAGAAAAAGTTGGCTACGATCTACATATTGTGGGATCAGGCTCCAAATTCCTTAACAGGACACCTATAGCACAAGAGTTAACAGCAAGAATCAACAAATGGGACTTACTTAAACTAAAAAGTTTTTTCACAGCAAGAGAAACAATAAGAGAAGTAAATCGGGAGCCTACATCATGGGAACAGATTTTTACTCCTCACAATTCAGACAGAGCCTTAATATCCAGAGTATACAAAGAACTCAAAAAATTAGACAATAAGACAACAAATACCCCAATCAACAAATGGGCCAAGGACCTGAACAGACACTTCTCAGAGGAGGACATACAATCAATCAACAAATACATGAAAAAATGCTCACCATCTCTAGCAGTCAGAGAAATGCAAATCAAAACTACCCTAAGATACCATCTCACTCCAGTAAGATTGGCAGCCATCAGGAAGTCAAACAATAACAAGTGCTGGAGAGGATGTGGGGAAAAGGGTACTCTTGCACATTGCTGGTGGGACTGCAAATTGGTTCAGCCAATTTGGAAAGCAGTATGGAGATTCCTGGGAAAGCTGGGAATGGAACCACCATTTGACCCAGTTATTGCCCTTCTTGGTCTATTCCCTGAAGACCTTAAGAGAGCGTACTACAGGGATACTGCCACATCGATGTTCATAGCAGCACAATTCACAATAGCTAGGCTGTGGAACCAACCCAGATGCCCTTCAATGGATGAATGGATTAAAAAAATGTGGCAGTTATACACCATGAAGTATTACGCAGCTCTAAAAAATGACAAATTCATGGAATTTGCAGGGAAATGGATGGCACTAGATCAGATTATGCTTAGTGAAGCCAGCCAATCCCTAAAAAACAAATACCAAATGTCTTCTTTGATATAATGAGAGCAACTAAGAATAGAGCAGGGAGAAAGAGCAGGAAGAAAAGATTGATATTAAACAGAGACACAAGATGGGAGGGAAAGAGAGAGAAAGGGGGAATTGCATGGAAATAGAAAGAGACCCTCATTGTTAAAAAAAACTACATAGAAGAGGTTGTGAGGGGAATTGGAATAAAAAACAAGGAGAGAAATGAATTACAGTAGATGGGATAGAGAGAGAAGATGGGAGGGGAGGGGAGGGGGGATAGTAGAGGATAGGAAAGGTAGCAGAATACAACAGTTACTAATAGGGCATTATGTAAAAAGGTGAATGTGTAACTGATGTGATTCTGCAATCTGTATTTGGGGTAAAAATGGGAGTTCATAACTCACTTGAAACTAATGTCTGAAATATGATATGTCAAGAGCCGTGTAAGGTTTTGAACAACCAATAAAAAAAATATGTATTTCTTTAGACTTTTAATGTCTTACTTATTTCTAAATGTTGCCATTCAAACAAGTTGTCTTGCAATTATCCAGTATTTCTTGAGATTCATCATTATATGTCATTTCCATTAGTCTTTGCTTCTTAATCACCCCTTTGCTTTACCTTTTCCCACAAATTGATCATTCTCCAGTAAAGAAATATGCAATAAATAAACTTAATGAGAACATTTTGAGATGTTTTCAAGAGCTCACTTTTCTTAATGGAACCAGTCAATGTAACACCACACTTTGCCACTGTTTCTCATGTATATGGACAGAAGCATACGCATATGTAACATTATCTCTTACTTCTCAACATGTAAAGACAGTTTTACACACTTTAAAGGTCACCTTACTATTAAAGAAAAGCATCTTTCACAGATGTTTTGTCTCCATGCATAACTACGGAACCTCCAGCATGTAATGTGTATCTGCTATCTTTGAGAGCTTCTATCATTTACCTGTCTTCAGTAAAAATTCAAAGTGCTGGATCAAAGAAGTGAACATGGATGGTTTGGGCCCATTTATAGTTTGGGGCCCACAGTTGTTGGGAAATGGGATTGTATGCCCTTAGGAAAAATCAGGTTCTATTTCTTAACTGTTGCACATTTTGATTGTATGTGAGGTGGTGTTTTTCTCTGGCTTTTATTCAGAGAAATTAGGTCAGTTTGAAAAGTGGTTGAAATGAAACATTATGAGCATATGGAGATGTATAGAGGAACACGGTAACTAATGCATGAACTTTAAACCTTGATTAATATCTTACTATAAACCTATTGCTAACATAGCATGAACAAGGCTAACCTGGCATTGGCCTTGCCAGCTTAATGAATAATTAACTAATTAACTTAGGTGTTCTTACATATTAAAAATCACTCTATTCTTGGTGACCATTAAAATATTATTTCTAGGTCAGGAACAGTGGTGCACACCTGTAATTTCAGCACTGGAGGCCGAAACAGGAGGATGGCAAGTTCAATGCCAGTCTTAGCAATTTAGCAAAGCCCTAAGCAATTTAGTGAGACCCTCAAAATAAAAAATTAAAAGGGCTGGGGATGTGGCTCAGTGGTAGAGCACCGCTGGATTAAATCCCCACTACTATTACAAATATTACTTCCAATATGAAATCTCTTAATTATGAACTGAGTATGATATGGGAAACCGAATTACATTCAAAGTTGTTGCATGAATTATCGACATCTGAACTTATGCCTCATGATCTATAATAAGTCCAGAGCCACAAAATTTCAAAAAGAGTAAGAAGAGGCCAAAAGTAACATTTTAAATATTATTCTTCACTACAATTTATTACCAGCCTTCTGTCTTTATAAGTAAAATCTTGAATCTACAAAGAAATGTTAAAACACATATATGCATAAAATTCAGTGCAAATATACATATTTCTGTTGATTTCTTCCAAAATCAGAAAAGAAGAAATCACAGATCATGGTATAAAATCTTGAGTAGACAATGGATTTGCTTCACATTTTCATGAAAATTAATGCTATTCTTTTAAGAAAGCTCTAGAGATACCAAATGGTAAGTGTTTATGAAAATAAGCTTGATCCTACTCATAGTTAAAATTCTAGGTTGTACACTAAAAAAGAAAAAAAGCCCTGTAATATAAAAATGAAGATGTCAGCAATGACAGTATTTATCTGAAGGAAAATTTCCAGCTTAGAAAGCTATAATTAATTCTTAACTGTTGAAAATACTGTAGAAGACCTATGACATACATTATTATAAACCTGAGATAATTGGTCTGCATATCAAGCAATAGTTCCTAGCAATCTATAACATTTACATTTAAAATGCTGGATAAGATATTTTTCTCAATAATGTACAGATTAACTTGTGTAAATTCCTTGAAACACTGCAAAGTATGGTAAAAACATAGTAACTACTATGTAAATACATAACATATTCTCAATACCATTAAAACTGTTATGCAATTGAACATGAAGTGTTGTTTACAGCATATACATATACAGAAGGGAAAAATATTTTATTAATATTTACAAAGAGCTATAAAAGTGAGAACTCAGTCTTCATTGCCCTCTTTAATTCAATTTTGAGCATACCAATAATACTTTCTTCCTACAAATTCCATTTGTGATTGGAACTCTCCCACTGATTCTGGGACAAGAAAGAATTAAAATGTAATTTTGTTCAGTTTCGTTAATAAGTGTCTAGAGAAGTTGTTATAAACTGAAAAATGAAGTCATGACCTCATTCAATCTTGGCCTACTCTGGGCACTAAATGGTGATGAACAGGAAAAGTACTTACAGGTTTGGTATAAAAATGGCAATTCATAAGTAGAAGACAGTGAATGCTCTTAATTGCTTAACTCTAGCAAGTATTTGTTGTTGCTGTCATTTTACTACATTGTAAAATTCCTCAGAGTGAAGTAAAAAAGAAGGCAGAATAGGAATCTTATACCACAATCACCCTACGTTGTGCTGATTTAGTAGGCAACTATTATGCTTTGAATATGAAGTGTCCCCCCAAAACTCACGTGTGAGAAAATTCAAGAAGGTTCAGAGGAGAAATGATTGGGTTGTGTGAGGCTTAACACCATCAGTGAATTAAAACCCCAATAGGGATTAACTGAGTGGTAACTCAAGTGACAGGCTATGTCTAAAGGAGGTGGGAATTGGGGCATGGCATATGGGATAGATATTTGTATCTGGCAAGTGGAAACCTCTCTCTCTGCTTCCTGATAATGATGTGAAATGCTTCCCTCTACCACACTCTTCCACCATGATGTTCATCCTCATTTTGGGCCTCAAGGAAGGGAGCCTGCTGCCTGTGGATTGAGACCTCTGAAACTGTGAGACCCCCAAATAAACTTTTCCTCCTCTATAATTGTACTGGTTGGGCCTGTTAGTTGCAGCAGTGTGGAACAGCTGTCAAAAACAGCAACCATAAATAAAAGTATTCTGTGGGAGTCCAAGCAGCTAATGGGCAAATTTAGCACATGTTTGGAGCAAAAACATCTGAAGAGAGACACACTGAAGAGGGCAAAATATTTATCATTTTGCCCAGGTCACTCTTCCTGAAAGACAGCATAGCTCAGTGACAAGAGCCTTCTCTTTGGTCCTTGATTCCTCCCACAGGAGTTGAATGCAATGAATGAGAATCCAGCTTCTGTAGCTGGGTAGGAAGCTGCCCAAGAAGCTTTCCTTTCTTATTCTATCAGGAATATTAAAGGCATCATTATGGTTGAATATCTGGGAGAGGCTGGGATCAGGGAACAGAGGCAACCAAGGTTTAAGCTCAACAAGGATACATGGATCTTCCTGACCACTTTGCAGACTTCACCAGGAAACCTGCCCATGAGCCACTCCAGAGGCCCTTCCTGTGGGCCACTTACACCTCTAATGGATCTGCATACTTTACCTACCTCATTCCCTGTAGCTGGCTGCTGTAATATGGCCTCAGAACACTGAGTTCTTTTACAGGTGGCTCATGAGCAATGCAACGAGACAGCTCAACTCTGTGGACTGGGAGAAAGCATAAAAAGTTGAGAATTTCAGGACACCATCCTACAGAAAACAATCAGGAGACTCTCAGCACCCCACCTGTTTTTGACGGACAGGAAAATGGCATATAACCTTCAGAATTCCTTACTCCCAAGGCAGGAATGAGGAGGTATACATCTACAGAAAAATCCTGGAAGAGCCTAGAATTGCTAATCTCACTGACTGATGAGATTAGCTAGTCATTAGAGTCTGGAGGTGCTGTCTGCTTCTTCAAACACTAAGAATTTTGTGATGCAAAACTTTAAGGAACAAGAAAAACCAAGAAAACATGAGTCTACCAAAGGAATATAATAATTTTCCAATAACTACCTTCAAAGAAACATATCTGTGAATTTGCCTGTCAAATGCAAGGTAAAGTGTATCTGTTAATCTACTATGCATGGACTATGTAAGAAACCGTACAGGCCAAGAGGGAGTGTGATGATTATCCAAAGTTCTGAAAACAAATCACTGCCACCAAGATTATTTTACCAAAAGAGGTATTCTTCAGAAACAACTGACAGAAAAAGAATTTCCCAGGAAAACAAAATCTGAGGAACCCCTTCACCGACCTGCCTTACAAGAAATGCTAAAGATATTTCATCACTCTAAAACAAAATGACAGTTATTAGTGACATGAAAACATGGTAAAGTACACATTCATATTCAGAACTACTCTAATACTGTAATGATGGTATATAAATCAGTTTTGACTCTACTATAAAGGTTAAAACTAAAAGCATTAAAATAACTATAGCTACAATAACTTGTTGATTGATATAAAATATACAAGATAATTATATTCACTCTTGCCACTCTATTCAACACAGAACTGGAAGTCCTAGCCAGAGTAATTTAGTAAGCCTAAGAAATAAAAGGCATCTAATTTGAAAAGGAAGAAAATGAAAAATTCAAAAATGAAATTAGTAAAGTAATCCCATTCACAATATGATCAGAAAATTAAATACTTCGGAATAAATTTAACCAAGGAGGTGAAATAACTGTACATTGAAAGCTAAAATGCATCAATTAAAATACATATACATAAATGAGACAAAAATAAATGGAAATAAAATTAATATTGCTAAAAAATCCATAGTACCTAAAGCAACATACAGATTCAATGTAATCCCTATGAAAATTCCTATGGCATATTTTTTATACAATGGAAAAAAATAATCTTAAAATTTTAAAGCACCATAAAACCCTTATTAAATAAAGCAATTTTGAGAAAGAACAACAAAGGTGGAGGCATGGTATTTCCTGATTCAAAGGAAGAGAGAGCTCAGAAATGAACTGAAACATATTGTCAACTAATTGTCATCAAAGGTCCATATTTACGAACATGTTATAGGAAAACCAGAGATCCTCATGCAAGGTGATGACATTGAGCTCTTAACTTTCACCATACACAAAAATAAACTTGTAATGGATTAAATATTTATATTAAATTCTCCTTGCCTGTATATACATACTCATATCTGATAATGGAAAAGACCAAATATTAGGCCCAAAACTTAAATATGAGAATAAAGAGCTCAAGAGAAGATTGATTTTGATATTACCTATTTTATTTTTATGATTTATTTTAAAACAACCAATGCCCTTGAACAAAGAAATAGGAAAACACAGAGGAAAAACAAAGTGGAAAGCTATGGCTCAGCTTTCCCACAGTAAAGAGATTTAGTGTCATGACAGACTTCAGGAAAAGAGACTATTAGGATTCTTGTTTAGCTCTTCAAATTTAATTTAAGATAGCACCCCATCTCCCAGGCTCTGGGGTTCCCTAGGAGCCTAACTTCTGTGGGTGCCATACTCTGACTATAAAACTGCCTCTTGTTTTTTTTTTTAATCTTTTACTGATTTTATTTTTTTTAATACACGATCGCAGTGGAATGCATTACTATTCCTATTACACATATAAAGCACAATTTTTCATATCTCTGTGTATAAAGTATGTTCATGCCAGTTTATGCCATTATACATGTAACTTTGTTTTCTTTTTGCATTACAATTCACATATATACCTACATTTTTCATAAATGTATATAAAGTATGTTGACACCCAATCAAGTCTTCATACAGGTACTTTGTATAATGATGTCCATCACATTCCACCATCCTTGCTAATCCCCTGCCCCTTCCCTCCCACCCCTCTTCCTTATCTAGAATTTATCAAATCCTCCCATGCTCTCCCTCCCTACCCCACTATGAGTCAACCTCCTTATATCAGAGAAAACATTTGGAAAACTGCTTCTTGTTCAAAAGATAAGAGTTAACTTTTCTTAGGTGTAAGGCGGGTTAGCAAGACAGGCGCCCAACCCCACCTTTCCCTCACTGTGTTCTTCAAAACTCTCACACTTTGGCTCAGCAGCGATGAGTTCAGACTGAGCTGTGTCCTCTCCCTGCTGATGTATTAACTTGAATCCTCTTCCCTGCCTGTTCGACTTGGTCCTGTGCAGCATTCATTTTGGCAGTGCTCTGAGTAGAAGAACCAGGATTTTTACCCACATGGTCTTCTCAATATTATAGTACATGAGAAGGCCTCGAACCTCAGATAACAAAACTTGTGTATAGACCATTTTGCGCTAATTCTACAAGAGTTACATTATTGATGAATAATACAGTATTTTTTCCTATTTCACTTCAGGGCAGGCTGATAAACTTTAGTATCATGCTGTAAATATTTTCATAACTATTTCCTGAATAAAGGAGACCTCATATGAAACATTGACTAAAAGCTAATTTTTTTTTCCATTCTCTTTTCCCTAAATGAATCTAGAGGTGTTTATCCCCAGACAACACATATTCAAAGCTTTTTCATAATTTATACCCTGCTCAGGAGATTTCATTAGGGATGCAATATTAAGTATACACACTTAAGGAAATGCACTGTTTTCATTTTCATATGATTTCTGTGTATTGAAGGTAATTGTTTTGATTTAAAAGACAATTAACCAAACTTCTACAATTGTAATTTGATGACAGTGCAGAATAGGCATAAGCAGTGGTTGTTTATTTACTGTTTTGATCTATAGTCTTTAATCAACTTGAATATTATTAAAATTTGACTGCTAAACTTCTTTTGTAGATCATGAATCATAAGCACATTATCCTGTTAAATGAAGTTAGAAACAAAATTAATAACTAAATTATGGAAGATAGCATCTTAAGAATCCTTATAAAAGAATCAGGTAACAGGATCCCTAATATATAATCATAATTATTTTGCCTATACTTCTCAAGCTAGAAGGATCTTTATTTGCCTATATATATATTATTTGCCTATACTTCTCAAACCAGAGGGATCTGGTTTTGCAAACATGTAAGCGATAATATTTTCCAAACCTTCTTAGATAAATCCTGAAACTTTTATGTCTCAAGAGTCCTTCTCTGGCTTTATAGATATCCGTCTGCTATATCCACATTCTCACATCCCAACCCAGGAAGAGGTGGAGACTATTGTTTCAACAATTAAAAAAACTTGCAGCTGAGCCTTCTTCCTCTGAATAATTATTTTGTAGTCTACGTTAACAAAGAAGGCTACAATACATAACAATGGGAGGGTAAACACATCACCTTATCATAAGATTGTGTTGGTAATATACACAAGAATATTCTTTCCATGACAGGGACCAAAATTGCCTCATTGTATTCAAGACAACATGATAATAGACACCATTTAAGTAAATTTTTCTTGAATGTATTAAAATTTCAAAGAACATGAAAATTCAAACTTTCTGTGGATTTTAATAGTAATAGAATAATTTTAATTCAGTATCATTTCAAAAAATGGATTCTTGTTTTTTGTCTATCTTTTCATTACTATAAAAACTTGTTCTAATGATATTCAGAGAATTTTGTAAAATGTTTTGAAACTATCCTTGTCCTTTCTCATAAATTTTATTTCACCATCATTTTTAAGTGCTAGTAATATCAATTCTCTTTTCTAAGAGCAATTTTGGTTTAAAGCAGCATCAGAAATTCATAGATGTATGGTAAGAATTAGAATCAGCCTCTTCAGTTAACATTATCAATCATAAAAGGAATAAAAGCGATAAAAGAAGTAAAATGTACATCAGATCCAGATAAATCTAAGCATTGTAATATTTTCTAACACCCATCAGTATGTATGATACCTTTGGAACATTGTTTTACAGTAGACAAAGAACAAATAAGCATTAAATAACTGTGCACAGATTAATTTAGACTAATATTAATTTTCCTGATTTAAATATTTCTTGGCAATGCAATGTCACAAATAACTAGTGTGTGATACTAAAAGCTTTATAGCTGCAATTTTAATGTTATAATTTTTAGAAAAAATAAAGCATGAAGGATGCAACAATATAAAAAATGGCTGTATTTTTGTGAAAAATGTCCTTGATATTGAGGTTTAATCAGAAGAAAGGAAAAAAAAACAGAAAATGTAAAGCCTCAGAAGGAATTGCAGCTCTAAGATATACAGGTTCTTAAATTATTTTTACTACTAAGGTAACAGTGATCATTTATTTCCATAAAATGACCTGATGCAACAGACAAACTCAGATGCCTTTAAGAACAAACTGGATGGAACTGATATAGAAGGGTAGGTTGTTGGGTTTGGATAAGTTTATACAAGGTGTTGGGGGGAAAGGAGAGCAAGAAGCAATGTAATAGGTGAACTGGAGAAGCAGAGATGGATTGTAAATTTCAGTGAGAGATTGTGGTTTATAAGAACAAATATCAATCAGTATTTATGTGAAAATCTTGAGAAGCTTTTACCTTGAAAGTATTTTTTAGACATAAACACATACAATTCTGAGAATAATTGAGCAATTAATTTTGATGAGTACAAATTTTGAAAATGTTTGTATTTTACCCTTATCCATGACCCTAAAATTAATAAGTTATGCATGCCTTATTAATTATGAAAAAGTTATTTGGACATGAAAAATAATTATTTTTTATTAAAACCTTTAAAATATCAAAAAGAAAAATCTATTTGACATAAAAATTAAATTTAAGGTGCCCAAATATTTATAAGATTATTTTTGATATAATGACATATAGCATTTCATTTTTCTTCATATTGATTTTGATTTAAAAACTCCAAATAAAATTTTTCATGAGTTTTAGAACCAGAAGTGCCTTCCCATTACTATAAAATTGTGTGCCTGATTTTGTGTAAATATCATGTTAGAAATGTCAAGTGACTTACCCAAGTTAGCATAATACTTACAGCAAACGTATGACTAAAATTAAGGTAGCTCTTTTATTCTTTAAAGAATCCAGTTTTTCCTGTGTTCCAAAATCTCTGGACTCTATGTCCAGGACAAATACAAATTTCTTTTTGTGGTCTACAAGATGCTACATAATCTGGTCTTGCAATAATTCTTTGAGCTTATCTCTCACCATTGCAGCAGCTGAACAGGCCGGTTCCCAGGCCATTATACCTATCTATCATTCTGATTGATAGACATTCTATGAGGCAGGTGCACTAATATTCTCAAATGACAGATTAAAACACAGAGGCTGCAGGTCAGTAAACTGCCCAACATTATGTCATGGTGGGATCAGGATTGAACTGCAGTCTCTGATTCCGTTCTCCATGTTTAAGATCTGATGCTCCAGCTATTTTCTGGCTTCTGCTTCTATAGCCAGACTGGATCTTTGCTTTCATCAGTATCTAAGATCTTGGTCCTATCTGAGCCTTTCAATTCATTTTTCCCTTTGCCTAAAATCATTTTCTCCCAAGTATTTGAATGCCTTTGTTTTATACATTTCTCTAAAGTATGCTCAAATATTTTTTACCTTAGGCTTCAGTGATAATCTGACTAGGCTGTGTTTGGCCCCCACCTATGCACAACTGCTGATGTGTACTCTGATTACATATTCACTAATCCTGTGCCAGAAGTTTCAGTTCACTTCCTTCTCTCAACTCCTAAACACTTCCTGAAATCCTATTGTCCTTCATTTATATGTTTCTCTATATCCCTTACTAGAATATACTTTAAAGATAACAGGCCTTATGTTTCATTGATTATTCAAAAACTGTTGTAAGAGATATCCAGTACAGAGTTCTTTAGTTAATTAAATAATTTCTATATTCTGGAGAGATTTTAGATATACTTTAGGAACTGAAAGAAGGATAATGAAAGATTATGATTATAGAATATTACCTATGTTTTATTCTAATTGTACTTGTTCTTTAAGTCATCTACTTAGGTAAATATTTATTCAATAATCATAAAAGTTAATTTGCCATCTATGTTTTAACAAAATAATTTCTGTGTCCTTTCATACTATGACATTTTCTTGTTTTATTCATGGATTCTTTACAGAATATAGTAAAATAGAGATAAAGGGTGCTCCTGATTTAATGCAAATTTGTTTTGTCCTAAACATGGTGCTCATTTAGAAGGTAGAGCAAATGTGTGATTTAAATAAATTGCATTCATGTAAAACTTTAAAATATAATTGCAAGAATTGAAGAATAATAGGGAGTGAATGTGTAAAGAATTGAAAAATAAACCAATATTGTACTTTTTCAGTGCTGTGATTCTTAGATCAAGAAACCCAATAGGTCTAATGAAACCTTATATTATATCAACTTCATAGCAGATTATCCTAGAGCTTTGGGACTACAGAAGAGAAAATACAATTTATAAGGAAGTATCTGTGTTTGAAATGCTGTCTGTGAGTTGAAATTGGATTTCAGAAGCATTCCTTAGGGTCCTTTGATTTTAGTAGACTTATGGACTCAGTATCTGTAAACCAACATACCAAGGATACTTAATAAGTAAACTTAAATTAAGATTGAAAACAGGACAGTAAATATCATCTTATTGGTATCACTGTGACTTTGTTAAATGAAAATCAAGATTAGAAAAGTAACAATGTGCAGTGGGTATTCCATAGTTGAAATAAATATTCATCTTATGAGGAAAGGCAGAGTGAAAAGTGTCGTTCTTCAAAGCATGTGTCTTATTGCAAAAATATAAATGTGAGGGTGGAAATTTGCTGATAACTCAAGGAGAATAAGACTGTAATGATATCTATGAAATTTTATACAGATGAAAACAGTTGATTTTCAAAGTTATTTTTAAAAGCTTTATTAAACTATTCATTTGAAAAATACACAGTGTGAGAAATTATTGAATTTAGTAATTATCAAATTTTTTTGAACATACATTTTTCTTTGAGAAATCAAATAATAAGTCAGAGTATCTTTTTGCCCATTATTAATTCTGACTTGGTAAAAAAATATGAAAAAAAAATATGTGTGTATGTGCAGATACTTGTGTGTGCATTTTTGGTGCAAGTGAAGTGATAGGTCACTTGGAAGAATGCAGTATTTTTATATTAAAATTCTTGAAAATCTTGAAAGAAAATGTTAACTGTATTATGATGTATATACTCTACATAGTACTCACTAAAAGTTATTTTAAAAAATTATTCTAAAAATTTCAGGGAAATTTTTCATCTTTTCTGAAAAAAACACATACTAAGCATTCTCCCAAACAGACCCTACAATACTGCCTCCTGTGTGTCGTCATAGAGAAAGGATCAATGAGAAAACAATTTGAGAAATGATTGTGTAGTTTCTTTAACATTACTGTATCATTAGCCTGTGGAAGTTGATTCTAGTATCTATTGCTAAATAACAAACCACTCCAGAATTCAATGCTTCCAACAATTTTATTCATTTAATGCATGAATCTTCAACGTAGGAAAGACATAAAACAGTTTGTGTGGCATCAGCTAGTGTTGGGTAAGGCTAGAGCTGGAAACACCTTTACCTTTACCTTCACTGTCTCAGTGCCTCTGGTTGTCAGCTGGAACTTCAGTTGGAGATGGTGCTGGAATGCCAATATGGGGGCTTTCTTTGTGATTGCTTGACTTGCACAAAGCATGCTGACTGCATTTCCAAGATGATCCCTCCTGCATTAGCAGATGCAGCAAAGACTGCATGATCTGCTCCACTGCTTTTACATCAGATTGTTGCCTAGAGTTGAATTGCTAACCCCATTTCACCTTTAGTGAGAAGAAAATGAGACAAATTCTTTTGATAAGAAGACTACCAAAGAAGGTGCATAAGGGGTTAAAATCCATCATAGAAACTCTGAAATTTTATAAAACAAATTGAAATTGGTTTTGCATTGTCTGATTATCTTTCTCATGGAACATTTTTTTTTCAGATGCCATTAATTGCCATTTATAAAGTTCTTCTTAAAGAATGAATTTAGAGTGGCCTACAACACATTACTAGGAAAAATGTAACCACACCAAAATGAAAATCTATGCCCACTTATTTTCAATCCCAATAACAAGTAGATATGCCAGGTTTGGTCTTTTCTTTACCTTTGTTTTGCAAGTTACAATTCACTCATCTTTGATCCATTAAGAAATCTTTGGTACAGTTCAGCGAAAGAGACCAGACACACATACAACTACTAGTATGGTTTTAAATAGAAAATCAAATTTATTAGGTAAAACATAGAATCAAAGAATCTTTAAATCATTTGTGGGATTTCCCTTCTTTGATCATTATACAAATTGATACATTTAGGGCAAAGATAGCTTCATTTGACACACTATACAAAGAACAATAGAAAGGAGATGTTGCCTCACATCTTTATAAAGAAAAAAGGAAAAAAGAGTGCATACTTAAACCTCAAAGAACTCATCGACTCATTAGGAAGAGCAGGTTGCTTCCTCCTTTGCACTTTTGTGTTTATTTTGAACCATCTCCCAAATCCTCAGTGGATCATTTCCTATCCATTCTTGTTCCTATCTTTATCTTCAAATTATATATCAACTTTTGGTATTTCATGACTATTCTATTTAAATAAAAATTGAATATCTAGAATATACATCTGCTGCTTCCTATTAAAACCGTTTTGCTAAAAAGGTATGCCTATTTTGTAGTTCTTTATTCTTATGTTATATTTGCTACAATCTTAAACCTTCATTCATCACTCCCTTGATTTTTTTTCTTCCTAAGTCACCCAAACCATGCCAGTTAGGAAATTCAGTGGCACATTTCAAAGCTTTCCATTAGCCCTCTTTTCACTTATGTTTGACATCGTGGATCACACTTCCTTCTTCTCTCTTGCCTTCTCTAATGTTCAGTTGTCACCAATCTCCTAGTTTCCAAATATAGTATCACCAAAATCTGTGCTATTTCAAATTTAACATCTCAAGAAAATATATTTTAATGCTTCCACTTGTCCCAAGGGTAATAGCTCCTGAAAACTAGAGCTTTCTTGATGACCTTTTTTATCAATCATTTCCTAAAAGTCACCAAGTATAAATGATTTTGTCAGCTTTTTCTTTGGCTGAAGAGCAAAGACCTGATAAAAACAATTTCAGAGGAAGAAAGTTTGTTTGTCACTTACTGTTTCAGTGGTCTCGGTCCATAGACAGCTGGCTCCATTCCTCTGGGTCCAAAGTGAGACAGAAGAGCATGGTAGAGGAAGAGTCCTCAGTCACCAGAGACAAAATGTAGACCCCCAAAGGCAATGTAGAATTGATTGCTATATAACTAGAAAGATTTACTTATGTGGATAAGCACCTAATGGCAATATAAGTAAAATACTTTGTAGGATGTTTTAGGAAACAGAATAAAAACACTTTCTACAACTTAGAATGGGTCTGTACATGAAAATATTTCTTCGTATTCAAATGATGTCATTTTATTAAAATGATATTTTATATTACTACCCACATAGAAAAAGAAAAGGAATCATAAATCTTTTAACTCCTGAAACAGTTAAAGCTGTCCTACTTTTCTATTTTATGCTCCAAATCAATATCAATAAATCAGCAAAAGTCTGTTATCATTTTGCAAAAGAATTTCTGATCAAACCTAAAATCTTTTAAAGACCTAAAAGCACAAAACAGAGAATTACCTCACAGGAAATGGACTTTTTCCCATATTCTGTTTCCCAATGTGTCCCTAGTGTCCTGAACAGTACATGGCATATAACAAATGTTTGTTCAACCACAAAATCTGATTTGAATACACAGTGACATCCAAATTGGAGACCATCTATCTACTCACCATTTTCCAGGAGATAAATATATTCATACATATATATGAATATATATGTATGTATATGTATACACACATAAACATTATATATACTTATCTTCCTATTATTTGCAAATCACTCAGATCTCCATGATACCACATGTATATACATCCAAAGGGACAGAAAGGGCCAATATTTTAAGTATGTCACAGGAGTGATTTAGACTTAATAGAAATATATTACATTTAGTTTTTAATGAGAACCACTTTCTTGGGACATTATAGCTTTTTCTCATTCACAAAGAGATTTGATATAAAAGAATATTTTGGAGGAATGAGGTGGGGATAATTAGTGAGCTACAAGTATATGGGCTCACAGCATTTACGTGATGCCCCAACTTATGGGTAAAGCTCCTTCTGGGAATATTGAATGGCATCTGTGAATAACCATTGTGCAGAAACATTTTTGTGCCTGTGTTTTCTATTGTTATAGGTTTAATAGGCATCACTAAAATGAGAGCATGAGGAGCAATTGCTTTCCTATGTGCACTAAACTCACTGTTCTGTGAACACACCAAGCAGCCATTTGCCACTGGTCCTTTGCTTTTGTTCCTATCTATGTGTTATGGTTTAGAGATGAGGTGTTCCCCCAAAACTCATGTTGGACAATTAAAGAATATTCAGAGGTGAAGTGATTGGGTTTTGAGATCCTTAACCTAACCAGTGCATTAATCCACTGATAAGGATTAACTATGTGGTAATGGTAGGCACATAGGGTGTGGCTAGAGGAGATAGGTCAATGTCGTGTGCCTATGGGGTTTCTATTTTGTTTCTGGTGAGCAGAGCTTTCTCTATGCTTCCTGGTGTTCATGTCCTGAGCAGCTTTCATCCACCACACCCTTCTGCCAAGACATTCTGCCTCAGCTTAGGACCAGAGCTATCAAATCAGCCAGCCATGAACTGAACCTTTGAAACTATAAGCCTCAAATAAACTTTCTCTTCTCTACATTGTTCTTGTCAATTCTTTTGTTCACAACAATGAAAAAGTTGATAAAAATACTCTGGAATGTCTTCTTTCTCCAATGCTCATTCAGCCTATTCCCTTAATTTATCTAGGTCTGTGGTCAAAGCCCTTAATATCTCTAAAATATTTTTATAATCCCCTGATATTTTCTAATATCTTCCCTCATCAACAAATCTCTCCTCTCCCTTTGGTTCATTTTTCTTCACAGTACTTGCTAACTGTTATTACTACAAAAATATGGATGTAGTCATTAGTTTTGTTCATTTTATTTTTTTATATTAGAATATAAGATCCCTGAGAGTAGAAACTGTGTTACTTTTTGTTAGTATCCCCCTGAATAGTAATGAATATATATTAGGTGTTTAATACATATTTTAAATTAAAAAAAAGACAATAATGAATGAGAGCAATGAATTTGATTTGGGGAAGATGGTAAGACATAGTTTATTAATAAAATAAATGGGATAATCTTCATCAAATTAGGGCACTTTTTTAAAGAAATAACATCTTATTAGATCTTATCCCAGAAAGCATAGCCAATTGCTTGGTTTCCTTGTATATCTTTTGGAAGGCCATATCAGGTACTAGGTCTTAAAAGTGCCTTTCATGGGTAAGAGAAGAAGAATTTTTCCAAAAGTTCTTGGTTAAAAACCTGTCTTGCACTGGTCAATGTCCCTACCGGGCATCTATACTTAACATTTTGTGTTGTGTATCAGCACATCTTCCTGTTGTCACTAGGGAGGCCATATCCTCTCTGAAGGTCCACTCTGGTCAGGGCAACTGCAATAGTCTCTGTCTATTAGCCTCACCAATATAGGGTTTCTCAATCTGTGGCAATCATGACAGCAGCCGCAGGGGGCTGGCTGCTTGGTCATGTTGGACTTACTTAGGAATCAAAACAAAATGTTTAAGTTCTCATGAGCTTCCGGTGAAGAAAATATAACTTTTTTCATGCAACCTCTCATTATAATAATTAGAAACTAGAGTAACTATTAAAGAAAATGTTCTGAGCAGTTTATTTGCCCATTGATTGATTTAATTATTTGTTTTATTAATGTTGAGCCTTTTGGTTCTTCATACATTCTGGAAGTATGAGTGATGGGGCCTTATCCAAACAATGAACAGATTTTTATTTTAATTATTATGCTTGCAGTCCAAGTGTTCTTAACAGGTTAAAAGTATGTGCTGGATTGAACCTTTAAAATAATTTGGAACAGACAGGTATTTAAGTTATGAATTGATCTATTGCATAGACTTGGTCATTAAACATCCATTATATAGATACACCATAAAAAGTTACTTTTGCCTACTAAGGGAATATTCTGTCCTTGTAACCTAAAATTGCTCTTAATAAAAAAGGTAATAAGAGGTAAATAGCTTAATGTGTTGGATTGAGTTAGGCAAGTGTAATTACACTTGTTTGTTTGAAGCAGAAGGGTAATTAATTACCTCTGCTTATTGGCATGAGTTAAGAAGTAGGAACTATCTACCAGAAATCCAGCCCAAAATTCTTCTTATCACTATTCATAAAGCAGAAGTCCCATTAACACAGGAAATGAATATATTGTATTCACCTATTACATAATAGGTGATTAAAATATTCCTGTGGTCAAAAAAAAATATTCATTGCCCCAATAAACACCTATCTCCTGCTCATTTTACCATCTAAATCATTTTCTCCTTTCATTCCTATATTCAAGTCCTTTGTGCAAATGCATCTTCATACATATGTATAATTTATTATATGCATTTAATAATTACATGTAGGTTGTTATGTATATGTATATATGTTTTATATACGTATGTTCATTCACACATGTATGTTCATTTTCCATGTATATTTGTACGTACATACATACACCTATACAGGTACATGAATGTATGCATCACATATATCACTTCTCTATAATAATTATGAATTTACGTCATATATATATATATATATATATATATATATATATATATATATTTCCTTTGGGTTTTACAAATTAAAATAAATGATAATTGTTATTTAATTTTGTATTGTGTATTTATTAATATTGATATTCCTTCTATTATAATCCAAAAATATTCTTGGAGACATTCTTCAATTTTGGTAGTATTTTTTCAATACAAGTATATTATATTGCTTAAAGAAGATCTACATCTAATAAAATGTTAGTGATATAATTGAAGTTACCTTAAAATGAAAAAAAAAATCTAGAACTATAAATTAATGTAATGAGATTAATGAGGGACTTTTAATTCTACCTGGGCACTGCTGATCATACATAACTACTGACTGGAAAAATGTTCTTGGACGATTTTGGGCTCTGGACTCTGATAGAACTGAATTTGAAACATGATACACCATATACTAGTGGTAACACAAACAAAATCATGGAAACTTTAATTTCCTCATCTAAAAGAAAACAGGTATTTATAGGATCACAGGTATAATTTGGGCTTAGAAAGAACAAATTACATACAATATAGTAGACATTCTGCATTTCTTATGCCCTTGAAAGTTTTGTGGTACTATCAAACTATTTATATGTGATTGATATTTGAATTATTTAATTCTTTTGAAATTTTCTCTTCATTAAATCCTAAGCCATTTTCTTCTGCTAACTTTACCTTCCCTCTTCTGCAGATGGACAATGTGAGTATTGTGAGGTATGTCCCAGGCCCAGAGAAATTACTCTGATTACACAGTGTGTTAAATGAGACTTTGCCTGTTGTAAAATTTTGGCAGAGTCCTCATAGATGAAGAAAGGTAGAGTGAGTGTTATAGCACCTATGTGAGACTAGGTAAAATATTTTGAAACTCATTTGTGACCTTTAATGTATTACCCAACTCAGGAACATAAATGAGATTTGTTTGAGAGTTGTAGAAATTGGAGAGGGTGAATTTATTTCAGAGGAATTGCCAGTTTGCGATGCTTGTGAAGATAAACCTTTATCACTGTAAGCTATGTGAAAGAAAGTTCAAGATAACTATTTGTGGACTGTGGTATGTGTGCTTCAGAAATGGAATAGTTCAGGGAATGATATCTGACTTACCAATGAAGGGTCTAGCTTGGCATCTGCTTTACAACTGGAGATTTATAAAGGACGCAAAAGGATTCAGTGGACCAGATAGGGACTCTGGAAAACGAAGTCCACTCTGAGCCATTTCAAAAGGACTTCACATTAAGAGGGTCTTGTTTCAGAGGCAAGGCGATATCAGCAGAACAATGTTGGCACATATATATTCAGTACAGAGACAAGAGTCCAGGTTGTATCCATTAGGTAGAAAGGGAATTTTCTGTAGCCGACTGAATGTGCTTCTACACTTCTATGTATGATATGATGAAGAAATATATCACGTACATCTCTACTCCCAGGTTCCACGAAGAAGTAAGATCAAACTAAGGGTATAGGGAGGATGTACTCAACTGAGGAATATAAGAGGCATATTTTGCATAGGACTAGATTATCTAATGCCTGAAAAAGATATAATGCATATATGTAATTATATACATGTATGTGTGTGTGTGTATATAGACATATACACACATATATATTTACTGTGACTGTGTATACATACATATATTTCCTAAGAGTGCTGGGTGAAGATATTTTTCTTTTTGAATCCCAATGAATATAATTCATTCAATAAATATTTCCATAAAATAGGTGCCTTGTAACATTTTAGTTGAATGGATTCAGCTGAGTTCTCTCTCCTTTAGAAATGAACTAAACTATATTTTAAGTCAGCTAGGATTCCATAAATATGATGTTGATAAAGATCCATGAACCCAAATTGCACTTAGGGTAAACACAGATATACTACCCAGATCCTTTTTCAAGGAAGCACTTTCTGCCTATCTGTGAAAAATAGTCAAGAGACAGTTACTTTGTGGTTCCCAGGGAAGAATGACTCTTGAATTTGTATCAGAACAAGGTGGGGTTAAAAAGAAACCCAGACACTTTGGCCTAACATAGAACAATCTGAAGGCAGTATGCATTCTTGAACTCTCCATCATGTCAGCAAAGTTAATCAAGTTCTACATTGCTGTTCATCTTCTTCCTTTACTTATCCTGCTCATTTCCCTTCTTTATAAAGTTATTAATTATTAACAATGCACATCCACATCTGTCTCAACATGCTTCTGGAAAAAGCTTATAAGATGGGGTTTTGGAACTATATATTCATTTCTTGACTGCAAATGTGGACCCCATCAATGAATAAAATGTGATATTTCAGCTGTAAAATTATTCACCAGAGTGACTATAAACTAATGCAAACCCATCCAAACAGTTGTTGCCAGTTTAGCTGTTATGCTAGTTCTGATAGTTTAGCTATAGTGTTTTTTTCTAACCCTGGGTATGTGGTATGCAGACATTGATTTGGTGAATATGTTATTTTCTATCCCAATTAGTAAATATAACAAGAAACACTTAAGATTCAGATGAAATGAATAAACAATACTTCTAGTTATCTCCCCAATAAGTTCTCTACCTGGTGACACAATATAGTTCCAGGAAACAGGGAAAATCCCAGAATCCTTCAAAGTATAACATCAACCCATTACATAGATGGCATTCTCCCTAGATGAACAAGAGATACCCTAGAGGTGTTGATAAGACATGTGTGCTCCAGAGGGTGAGCACAAGTACATGGTTTGAATATTCTACAGATTCATGACCTGAATATTCCAGATATATGTCCTGGATCCATCTAAAATTTTAGGAGTTTAAGAGTCCAGTGGTCAGAAGCATGGCTAAATCTACCCGATAAAAACTAATTATTACATTTTGGACCTCCTACCATGAAAAGGAAGCACATTGCTTGAAGGGATTCTGAGTTCTGAATGCAGAAAATTCCACATTTAGGAATATAGCAATGCTTCAGTTACAGAGCAACATGAAAGACTTTCTTCTCTGAGTGGAGTAAAGAACAGGAACCGAAACTGCAGCAAGTATGAGCTGTGTTCTAAGAAGCACTGCTGCATCAGTCATGTGATTATTAACAGAATTATTTTGGAGGAGAAAACCTAAAACCCTTTTTAAAATCAGAAAGCTTCATCACTCAAGAGAAATATTGGAAAGTTTTACTTTGACCTCAAACTTATTTGAATTATGCTTTACAAGATGCACAGAAAGTGGGGAGAATCCTTAATGCTCCAACAGACACAGTGTCTATTAGCCCAATAGACCTAGTTACCTGAGAAGTTCATGGGCTGGACAGATGGTGCTTTGAAACACAGCAGCACTAGATATAAAACTGACTTTTTGAAGCAGTACTACTGTCCTTTTGGAAAAAGACTACTACATTTACATTCCTATACACTTTACTGATTTTAAGTGTTACACCAAAGATATAAGAATTAAATAAAGAAATTATGAAATTGGATGATCAGCTAATGTCCACATACCTGATTCTAATAGTTCATTGCTTTTTAAAATATTTCTATTAGTTCCTTTCTTTCTTTTCTTTCTTTCTTTCTTTCTCTTTCTTTCTTTCTTTCTTTATTTATTTCTTTCTTTCTTTCTTTCTTTCTTTCTTTCTCTTTCTTTCTTTCTTTTTCTTTTCCTTTCCTCTCTCTTTCTTTTTCTTTTCCTTTCTTACTCCCTCCTTCCTTTTCTTTCTCCCTCCTTCCCTCTCTCTCTCCTTCCTTCCTTCCTTCCTTCCTTCCTTCCTTCCTTCCTTCCTTCCTTCCTTCCTTCATTCCTTTTCTTCTTTCCCCCTTATTTTGGACTAGTTTTTGCATATCAGAATATATTTGGTCTTTGGCTTTTGGTATCTGGATTATTTTATGTAGCATAATGGTCTCCTCCAGTCCTAGCCTTTTACCAGAAAGTGCCACAACTTCATTCTTCTTTATGGCTGAGTAATACTCCCTTGTGTTTATATGTGTGTATAGACATATATGTATATGCATGTGTGTCTGTGTGTGTGTGTGTGTGTGTGTGTGTGTGTGTGTGTTTTATATTGACTTTATTCATCTGTTGACTGGGACCTTTTGGCTCCATTGCTTGGATATTTTGTTTTGCTACTACAAGCTTTGATGTAGTGAAATCTCTGTTGGATGCTAATTTTAAATCTTTGGGATATATACCAAGAAGTGGGATGGCTGTATCACATGGTGGGTCTATTTCTAGTTTTTTAAGGAATTGCCAAAATGCTTTCCAGAGGGGTTGGACTAATTTGTATTCCAACCAACAATGAGTGGGTGTACCTTTTTTCCCATATCCTCACTAACATTTATTATTATTTGGACTCATGATAATTGTCATTCTGACTGGAGTAGGAAGAAATGGCAATGTCAATGTAGTTTTGATTTGCATTTTCTTGACTGCTAGAAATGTTGAGCATTTTTTTTCTTCTATTTTTTGGCCATTTTGTATTTCTTCTTTTGAAAAGTGTCTGTTTAGTCCTTTTGCTGATTTATTACTTGTACTATTTGTTGTTTTGCTGTTAAGTTTTCTGAACTTACCACTGCCTCAGGTTGTGAACCTAGGGTGCTGCTACCAATGCCAATGTGACTAAGGCAGCATCCATCCAAACACTTGCCAGCTGTATCCATGAGTCACTGGCAATAGCTCTCTACTTCCCTGGACCCAGGAACTTTCCACTTTGACCAAACTCCTGATGGCTGTGTCAACCTGGTCACTGTCTCCTTAGGCTTCCTCTACACAGGCAACTTCTCACCATGATTCAGCTTCCTACTGGTTGCTGCCAAGATCCAGCAGTGGATAGGGATGAAAGAAGAGGAAAAAAAATGGGCAAAAGAGAAAAAGAACAAAAGAAAGAATAGTTAGAAAAGGATAATATGCACCAAGGTAAAAATAAGAAAAATATGGATGGGGAGTATTCGTGGCAGTAGCAGACAATGTAAGAGGGGTTAAGAGGTCTTTTCCCTCTATGCTGCTGGAGCTTCTTACCGTGAAGGGCCGCCCACCAGCCAGCCATGGCAATGATTCCTTTTCCTCTCTCCAGGAACCCAAACTGCCTTCCCATTTGGGTTTGAGTTCTCACTTCCTGTCGCTGCAAATTGAGGGCATCTGGGCATCACTCCAACTCTGCCCTGGCTCCTGAGGAAGCTGTGCTGAGTTCTGGTCCAAGCTCCCACTTCCCAGTCCAGGTCTCTCCACCTACTCCCCTTGTTAAGGGGGAGGGGAAAGGGTTTTAGCCCTCCCTCTACAAGTTTTTTTCTAAATGGACACTTCAAAGATCTCAGTGCAGAGGGTACTCCCTCTGGTTTAATTTATGGCTCTTTGGAGGTGAGGAGATGCCACAGTGATTTAATTTCCTTTCAGGTGACTGGTCAGGTCAGATGTGGGCTTCACAAAATGGCTACCATGCCCAGAGGGGTTTTCTTATCCAAGGTTTGGGTTCAACTGACTAATTTCCTTCATTGACTCAGCTGCTCCCATTGAGTTTTAATGTTGTCTGCTGCTCTTTCCAGCTGTTGTTAGGGCGAGCTTTGGTGATTTTCTGCTCCCTCTTTCTCTCTCTTTTGCCCCTCCAGCACTCCCTCCTTGGTCCTGGTTCAGGGCTAGGGAACTCTGCCCTTATTTTCTACTCTGGCCACCAAACTTCCAGGTCCCAGACTATGTAATCTAGGTTCTTAGAGCATTTATTCTGTCACCCACTTCTCAGGTCCGCTGTGCCTTCACTGCCCCCTTTCTGTGTTGTGATCAGGGAGCCCTGCCTAACTCCACCCCACCACGGATCTCCAGTCCTGAGGGTTCTTAACACTGGGGTGAGACTATGTTCTCTAGGTTTGATCCTGATTCTGTTGGCTCTTAATTTAGAAGTAGACCAAAAACTCCAAACAGAATCCTCCTCTTAGTATTTTTCTTCACTTCAGTATTCAATGTGTTATCTCTGGAGTTATAAATCTGTCAGAGGATGACACAAATAACCACCTTCCAAAATAAGAGAAAAACATAATATGTATGGCAATTAAAACAAGTGCCACCAGAAACTTGATATTTACATATGACTCTTGGAATAGTGATATACATCAGGATTGATCATGTCTCCAAATTATAATGGATTGTATTATAATATTCAAATTATCACAATCCAGACTCGATTGCAGAAGGAAAACAAGGCAGAGCCTGAGAACTGGGAAAGCCTCTCTAAATGCAACTGAGGAATAATAGACAATCTGTGCCAGTGTTATTTATTTGTGTCTTCCAGAAAAATTTACAAGGGAAATATGAGACTCAGTAAATAACGGATTTCCCAGAAATCCCTTACAGATTAATTTATCAAAGGCTACAGTAGACTTACTTGAGTGAACTCTTTGTCTATTAAGCAATAAGCTCCCATCAGAACCAATGATTTGCTGCCTTTGCCTTTCTTAAACTATTATATCACAGACTGGACCCATTCTACATCAGCATACCATTAAAAAAATGCTAAAACCCACCTACCAAAGTCCAATAAATAACCCACATCTGACTTTTGACTTCTGGACTTCTGAAACTTCCCTTACCTCTATTATTTTCCCTAAATACAACGAGTTTAAATATTTCAGAGAGTTCAGTGGTATAGGATTGGTTTCTGTTACATTCTTTGCCAATCAGAGTTCTTTATGTGGGATTTAGTTTGAAAAATATTTTGACTTTTATACCATTATCTTTTTGAAAAAAAGAAAATTAAAAGCTGTTAACTATCATCTATGCTGTACTATGTTCCATAGGATGAAGAATAAGCAGAACTGAAGTTATAAAAAACAGTTCAACAAATACTTAAATTGTGTAAATGAGAGTGGGAAAGAGAATTTATAACATTATACCCGACTCATGTTCTAATCTATTCTTAAATTTTGTGTATTTTTTTTATCTTGAGGCTCATTA
The DNA here is from genome assembly GCF_045843805.1 of Urocitellus parryii. Classification (NCBI taxonomy): domain Eukaryota; kingdom Metazoa; phylum Chordata; class Mammalia; order Rodentia; family Sciuridae; genus Urocitellus; species Urocitellus parryii. Next base: position 183,665 of record NW_027551974.1, on the reverse strand, counting down.
AAGTTTCCTATTTTTGCTTATAAGCATTTCAACAGGATTTTACTCAATATGATCCATGAAATCTAAACACATAGGAAAGAGATAGAGCATAGAGAATTTTGAAATCATTCTTATAAACTAGTACTCTATCTGTAAATAAGTAGATTAATTTAAGTGATAAATTGGCAAGATTTGGATATTAAAAGATTCCAGTTTTTTTAGCCTACTGAATATAGTAGAAGATAATAATAGATGTAGAGAGGGCTATTAATAACCTATTATGATAACCCAGAGAAAATATATTGGATATCTTGGAATGAACATGATAATGGAATCAGAGATATGCATATAAGTTCAAAAGGTTTTTTGGAAGGTAAGCTAAAAACTTTTCTCATATATTTGAATATAATTCAGGTTGTATTAAGAACACAATAGGAGTCAGCAATGGTTCCAAAGGTTCTGTTTGAACCAAAAGAATTATTTTCCCATAACTAAAAATAGAGTATTAAATGAGGAGCAAATTTTGCCAGTGAGGGGGGATTCTTAGAAACGATGATATTATCCCTGGACATGGTGACTGTATTATCTATAGATGGCAAAACCAAATGTCCAGTAAAAGATTGGGTATATAATACTTCAAGCCTTGAAGATCTCTTGTGCTGTATGTACAAGTTAGATGTATCAGCATTATCCTAGTAACCAAACCAAAGAAAATGATAAGATCATCCAAGGAATTAGAACAATCCAAAGAGAGAAGCTGAGAACTAATGCTCAAATCTTCCTAAAAAATATTTTAAAATAGTCTAATAAACATAAATTGATGGAATGGCCAGAGAAATAGAAAAAGTTAAGAAGTATATTTGCTATAAAAATTAATCTGGGAAAGAATCTATATGGAAAAGAAATAAATCTCAAAAATTGCTAAGTAGTCAGCAAGGGTAAGGACTGAAAAGAATCTCTTTTACATGTGGGTAATCAGTGTGATATAGAAGTTAGCAAGGAGATTCTCAGGAAAGTTTCTAGCTAAGTAAATAATATACTTAAATGATTTAATCCACAAATAAAGAAAAGCCACCAAGTTTATTTTTCTTTTCCTTCTTCTTTGTTTTTAAACTGGGTATTGAATCAAGGGACAATTTACTACTAAGATACAACCTCAGTACTTTTTATTTTTTATTTTTTTTGAGTCAGGGTCTTGCTAAATTGCTGAGAGTCTTTCTAAGTTATTGAGGATGGACTTAAACTTGTGATCCTCCCTCCTGGGGAGCCTCCCAAGTTGTTGAGATTATAGGCATAGGCTTAGTTACCAAGTTTCTGAAAATTCAAATACTCAACTAATGAAATAAAATATTTTTTAAAATATTATTTCTTGGGGCTGGGGATGTGGCTCAAGCGGTAGCGCGCTCGCCTGGCATGCGTGCGGCCAGGGTTCGATCCTCAGAACCACATACCAACAAAGATGTTGTGTCCGCCGAAAACTAAAAAATAAATATTAAAATTTCCTCTCTCTCTTTAAAAAATATTATTTCTTTTATTTCATCTTCTGTTTACTTAAATGAGACAAAATATGCAAAACTTTTAAAGAGGAAAAAAACAAAGATGAAAGGCTAATAGAGTAGATGAGGGCAGTGAAGAGAAGGAGGAGAGAAAAGTAGTAGAGAGGAAAGAAGAGAAGGGTAATTTTAGGGGGAAAATTATATTATTTTGACGATTTTCTTCCCTTTCACAAATAATTTCTTCTTTCAAATGATTTGCGTCATTTTATTCAGAATTGCTAATGGTGGTGCTCAGTTGTACACAAATCAAAAGAAGAAAACCAATCATTCAAATCCTGTGAGCATGTGCTATCTTTTCTTTGTTTTCTAACATTCAATTTTTGAAAGACTGTTTCAGAATATTTATCTTATATTCATGATTTGGAAAATAGTGCACAATGAAGAATGTCCTGATCTCTGTATCTAATTTTACTTAGCCATTTGTCCATTTTCTCTTTTTGGTGGGGCTTATCATAAACACATGAACAATGTAATTCATATTTATTTAAGAAAATGCACTACTCGTACTGCCTTCCACAGAAGTTTTGTAATAGATATTAAAATTTACTTCTTCCAGATGTCTTTGTATGATTTACTACAAAGCACTCCTGATCACAAGTGTACTATCTGAGAATACCTTTCTAGGCTGAGAGCCATGGCAGAAAGTACAATAAATGGTTCCTTCAGTGAAATAGTGAGGAACTTGAGAACACAGGTGGGATATAGAATTTTCCTTTCTCTGGTTGGTTCATTCAGACTAGATCAAATGAGTGAAACTGTAGCAAACATTTTCTAAAGTCTAGAGACTAAGGGAAGGAAGCAAAATCTCCATTAAAAAGTTAATTGTCAAGAACTTTTATTTAAAGCAAACTTTGTGCAATGTGCTACAATGAGAATTAATATAATTTTTGAACATATGAAAAGCAGCTTTCTTGCAGTTTTGTGTGATCCATAAGCAAATCAGCAGAACCTCTAAAATGTTCTCCCATCCTGGGATACATTTTTTTTTACTGACACTGGTTAAAAGTGTCCATTCGTTAGTTATCATTTGTTTAAACAATGATATGCCGTTTCCTTTCTTCTTAGAGCTCATTGATTTTCAAGTAAATAAATATCTTTAATTTTTTTTTAAATGCTAAGTAAAATTGACCATCCAGATATGGTTTAGGATAGACTGTGTAGGTTATTATAATCTAGTTTCTGATGTCAAACATAACACAGTCATAAGTACCAATATGCCATTAAACCTTAAGATGCAGTCTTAAATTCTAGTATCTGTTATTTAATTAAATTTAGAATACTGATCGTGTCTCTCAGGTGTCAATTATTGTGCAGGAGTTAGGTGGGATCAAACATTGTAATTTCTTCTACACAGAAGTCTTTCCACAACAAAGGTGGACAGTAGTGCCGCAGTCTGGCTAGGCACAAAATCATGAGCCACTCAAGCAGGAACAAACTTTATTTTTTGAAACTGCCGCCAATGCCCTGTAGTACGCCCCCCGGGAAGAATCCCGATGGACACAGCAGCGTTCTCCCGGATCCTAAGAGGAAGTTCCTCCTCCAGAAATCCCTCCTACCGCACTTCCCCAACCAATGGGAACTCTCCAGGAGTCCCGCAGCAGGCCAAGGTGGACAGCAGGAATCCAATATCCATATGAATGTAAATCTTAACATAATCATATCATCTCAATGGCTAGCTGGCGTCACCTTTCAACCAAAAATGCCATGCATCATATTAATTGGCTGTGGCTCTTTTAGACAGTAGCATGGGGATTTTTACTCTTTCATGTATGTCACAAAGCACAGTAACACTCTGCATTGCTTTCATAGCCTCAAGTTTGGAAACGCAGCTCCAATTTTTGAGATAGGTAGGTGGCCCAGACCTCAAGTACAATTTGATAAAAATTAAAAAAAAATAGGTCAATGAGTCTTGGTGGTCCAGTAAAATTCTTTACTGATAATTTAAAACTGAAACTATTAACTTTTATATCCACTTACTCTTCTACTTTAAACACAACAAATATAAACTTAGGATGTATCTTGTGGCCATGCTCTGCACATAGTGACTGTAGAGCAACAGAGAAGTATGGGTTTCAATTGAATTGTCAAATTAGAAGAGAAAAACACTTATCAAATTATGACATATTATTCATTAATAGAAACTGAAGTAAAGATTGTTTTTAAAAAGAAGAAACATGGGCCGAGGTTGTGGCTCAGTGGTAGAGCGCTTGCCTAGCATGCTTGAGGCGCTGGGTTCGATCCATGTGTGCACGTGTGTCATTTAATGAGAATCTATTTCCACCCAGCATGTTTCTTCTTTTTTTTTAAGTCCAATTTTCTTTACCTTTATTTTTTTGCTTATATAAATCCTAGATAAGATAGGAATATTTCCAGAAAGAAACAAACTACTGAAACTGACTCAGGAAAGAATAGAAATATGTAAAGATCTATGAGAAATAAGCAAATTGAATAGAGAAACAAATAACTAGTGAGAAAGAAATGCCTAGACCTAAGTGTCTACAGTGTCAAATTTTTTCCAAAAGGAAAGGAAGGACTAACATTAATCCTTATAAAAGCTCCAAAAAATAGAACCAGGGGTAGGGAAATACTCCATTTATCCTATAAGAACAGTATATCTGATATCCAAACCAAAAAGATTTAAAGGAAAAATCTTAAGAATATGGATACATTCATATTCAACAAATGCTACAAGCTTAAATTCAGCCAAATGTAAAAAGGATAGTATAACAGGACCAAGTGGGAGTTCTACAAAAAGAAACACTGGTTCAATACATAAAAAATACATCAACATAATAAGCCACACTGAAATGGAAGATCAATGTAAAAAAATTCAAATTTGTATATCTCAACAGTGGCAATGAACAAATTGAAAATGGAAATAAAAAGATGATTTTATTTATAATAGCATGAAAAGAATTGAATCTGTAGGAATATTTTTTTAATTTTTTAAAATTGTTTTAATTAGTTATACATGACAGTAGAATGCATTTATGCATTTTGCTATATCATACATAAATGGGAAATAATTTCATTTTTCTAAGTGTACATGTTACAGAATCATATTGGTCATGTAGTCAAATATATACATACAGTAATAATATCTGTTTCATTCTACCAACTTGCCTATCCCCACAACTCCTCCTCCCATGAATAATTTTTAAAGTGTACACTTTATACTGTCTTAACTACAAAATAGTGGTTAAAGAAATTAAACATCTAACTAAATGAAATTCATCACATGTCATCACATGTTCATAGATCAGAGAAATAGTATTACTAAAAATCTCTGTATTTCTGAAATTGATATTCAAAAGCAATGTACATTTGATAAATTTTCAGTTGGCTACTTTGCAAAAATTGACATACCGATATTAAAAATAATATGAACATTTCAGGCAACCAGAATAGTAACCAATCTTTAAAACATAAATAAAATAAAATGGAGATTTCACACTTGCATGACTTTGATAATATGTGTGAAACTTTTCCAACAGTGTATTCTATTATAAGGATAGATGTAGAGATTAATAGAATAGATTGAAGACTTCAGAAGTAAGCCTGTATGTTGAGTTGATGGTTATCTGAGTTTTGACAAGTGTGCCAAGACCATCCCAGGGTAAAAAATAGTTTTTCAAAAAATAGCATTCAAATAAATGGCTATTTCTAAGCAAAAAAAATGAATAAATTTGAAGCCTTACTCAGATGGAATACCAATTTATTGCAAAATGAATCAAAGACTTGACTGTAGAAGCTAATATTTTAAAACTCTCAAAGAAATAATAACATGACTCTTTGTGACCTTGAATAAGACAATGATATCTTAGACATGACATTATAAATTTTAGTAACAAAAAGTAAAAAAGTTATATCGGATACCATCAACATTAAAATATCACTTTTGTCTTTTCAAGAACACAATTGTACAGTTAAATGGCAAACCAATTTGCATATAATACAGAGACAAATTGAAAGCATCATTAAGCAAAAAAGAATCAGATCTTGAAGATTCTCACACTATCCATATCACTAAAGTTAGGAAATGTGTTCTGGAAAGAACACCAGGGTGTGGCTGAACAAGGGCTCCACAGTGAATTGAGCTGTAAATTTCATCAGCCATCTGTGGAAGCCAGGGACAGGGATAGGTTCCCACCAGCTGACACTGCCAGTTTGAACTAAGAGGAACAGAGCTGGAATGAAAAAAGACCTTCAGGACAATATAACAGAGCTATTAGTTTCACATATGCTTTATCCTTTAAGGAAAGGGAAGAGTGACCTTAGTGATGCTTCCAAGGCCATCAGAGCTGCCAGAGTCACGACAGGCCCAGGGCATACTGGCTATGATCAAAGCCTATTATTTCACCTGAAGGGGATGGGGCTGCAGCCCAAGGTCATAGGGAAAACAGCTTTACCTCAGTAGCATTAGGAAGAACAGAGGACCCAGTAAACAGCCAAAGAGGATTAGTTACAAAACTTATGATCTAATGGAATTAACTTTGCTCTGTTTGGGCTTTGAAGGACCCATCTCCCTTCCTTATTTTTGATTTCTCCCTTTTGGAATGGAATGTCCAAATGCCAGTTGCACCTTTACATTTAGGAGGTACATAAATTGTCTAGTTTCTAGACAATCTAGTTTGGGATTGATGTTGAGCTAGGTTACGACTTTGGGGGCTGCTTGGATGGGGTAAATACATTTTTCATGCAAAGGACATGAATATTGGGGAAGAAATAGCCAGAACACTATGAAATAAATTATGTCCCCCTAACCTCCAAACACTGAAATCCTAGCCCAAAATCTCCTGTTAAGGAGGTAATTTAGGTTAAAGTCATAAGTTTTGGACCCTAATACAATGGGATTAGTGTCTTTATTAGAATAGGAAAAGACGCAGAAATTTTTCCAAATGGATAAAATTTATTTGAAGATGCCTAGAGAATGTGTCAGCCTTCAACAAGCCAGGGATTGGGGCTTCACCACATTCCAATCCTGATGACACCTTCATTTTGTTTCTTGGCTCCAGAACTGTGTGAAAATAATATTTCATTTTGTTAGTTAAGTCACAGCATTTTATTATAGCAAAAAAATGGCAAACTATAGAGTTGATTGTGATACAAGTTCTTAAAAGGTTAGATGATAAATGGAGCTAACTTCACCTGATAAAAGCTATTACATCCCTAAACTTATAATTAACAATACTAAAAATGATTTTAAAAATTACCATTTATTTTATAATCATATTGGGATAAGAACCTCATTTTTGTCATTATTTCTAATTAAAATACTACTGAAATTATTACACAATATACTAAATATTTTTTTAATTAACTAGGGATTAAAGAAAGGATTCTGAGTTTAATATCAGTACATAAAATTCATCACATTTTAGTCAATCAGCATGAAATGCTGGAATATGTAATCAAACTAAAACAGCAAGTTACATGGACCGAAATCTGAAAATATAAGCAAGAATATTACATAAAAAAATCACATAGCTTTATTTAAAGATGCTAAAGAATTTTTAGATTAATTGGAAGATATTCCTTACGCTTGGATTTGACAATCAAATATCAAATATTGTCAATTTACTAATTGATCAATAGATTCAAGGTAACACCAAATTAAAATCTGCAGCAATAATATATAGACAAGATGATTTTAAAGTCTATATGGAAAAAGTAAAAGTCTAAGCCATGGCAAGGTTTTTGCACTAATGGTTCTCAAACCACTCTTCCTCTATATAGCTTTCACCAGAATGGTTCTGTAGTGTGCATCTCAATCACCTGAGGTAGTGGGGAAGTTATCCAGTGGTTGTAGGAGCTGAGGGCCCCAACCCCAGAGATTCTGATTCAGTCAGTTTGGGTGGAAGCCAAGAATATACCTTTCTGACATGTTCCCAGGATGAGCTGATGCCCCTAGAGCCAGGACCATCCTTTTGTAATAAAACATTTGTGTGTACACTGACTCTCTAGAACTTCCAATAATTTCATTATGGTACAATAATTATAAAATCTTAGGCTTTCTGCAAAAGCACATGAATTTCTACAGTTAATGTGCCAATTTCTTACAATGTGCTCTAGCTCTCAGTTTATTCATATATGAAATTCAGGGATGGGAAAAGGTAACCTTGATGCTCAAACATTCTTGGTACTATTTTATAATCAAGAGCTTAGATATCATGATCAAGTGTAATTTGTTCATGAATAAATACTAAGACGCATGAAAGTAAGTTAGATACTACTATTTATTTGTCTGTTTCTATTTCAACCTAGATTGATCTGTTTTGACTTAAGTCATGTATACTGTTGGATATCTAAATATAATTAGAGGGGAAGACATTTCTAAAGATGCCAAGATTTATTGATATCAAAGGTTAATTTTTTGTTGAGGTTTTGGGAAACAAAAATTATTTCCTAGACCGTGTTTGGAAAATCTAATAGACATAAAAGAAAGTAACTTAAAAACTTCAAGTCCCCTTTTATTTTTTGACAGCATTAGAATTCCACTCTGCACCCAAGCCAAAGCAAGCTGCTCCCCAGCCTGAGAGCATATTTTCCTCCTGCTCCCTCAGTAGAATCACAATCCCTGGGGACCATTTTCCTCTCACTGAGCTACATCTCAATTAGTAGACAATTCACCAAGGAGACTCAGTTTGAATTCTTGCTTCATCTAGTCACACTCAATTGAACATACAGGCCTGTGATCATTAAAGGGCCCACTTTCTCCTGACAGTTTCATGGAAGCGATCCAGGGCTACTCAGTGCCTGAATTTCATATTCCCTTGAAATTGGATCTGCACACCATGCAGTATGTGACCTTTTCCTGTAGGCTTTTTTTTCCTCTCTGCAGTTTGAAAGGTATAGGCACATCAGAGAAATTTCACCGAGGACAATCATGTAATAAAATGTGATAGGAAAGGTCACAATATACACCAGATATTAATTTAGTTCTGACAAGTAGTGCTACTCTATATACTGTTAAATATTTAGGACTACAGATAAGATGCAGGTTTTTCTGTGAGTGATTTAAGTAGATCTGTCACTTGAATGTTTAAACTGTTTAATTCTTATCCAAGAAAATGTTCATTCAAATTCCTTTATTGGTTGTTTGGGTTGCTTTTTGAGGATCGAAATAATGGGCCTAAGCTATAAAATTATTATTCTTAATTTATTTCAAATTGTGACTCAACCTACCCATTTCAAATTATACTTTCCTTTTTTATCCTTTTATGAATCATGACCTTGATTTTTGTTATATTGTTAGGTTTTTTCCATTATAAAATTATTACCAATGACATAAATACTAATGGCACTCATTTCATTGAGTCTTGCCATAGAATATTATCACACAAGCAAAGTAACACTTTCTAAATACATTAGAATTTCTTCTGAATAATATATTAGTCAGATTATTTGTCACTCCAAAATAACTGACACTTAGATGAGAAGAAGTTTATTTTGGCTTATAGTTTCAGAGGTTCAGTTCATAACCAGCTGACTCCATGGTGCTGGACATGAGAAGAGGCAGAAAATCATAGTGGAAGAGTGTAGCAGAGGAAACTATTCACCTCAGCAGAAAGAGAGCAAGAGGAACCATGGGCAAAATATATACTCTCTAAGGAATGCCCCCAATGACCCACTTCTTCCAACCACACCCCACCGCTCTCCAGTGACCATTCAAAATTAGTCCACCAAATGGATTAATCCATGGATTGATTAGGTTACAACTCTCATAATCTAATCATTTCACCCCCTACATTAAGCCAGGAGGTTTTGGAGAACACCTTATATCCAAACCATGACACATAATTTCGCTCCCTTGAAGACTGCAGAGTAGTTGCAGTTTTTGGCACCACTGAGAGGTCAGGGTAAGGAAAAGATATAAATCAATGTGTCCCTGTAAAGATATTTAAGAGAATTTAGAAAGCTAATGCCTTAGCCTTGCATAAGTCAGTCTGTAATATTTCATTTACATAATTATTTTTCTGCCTAGATAGAAATGAGTGGGTGCACATACTTGCATATGAGTTTCCTGTCCAAGAGGAATGGCAGGAAAAAAGGAAAAAGCAAGAGAAAGAATAAAGCACAGAAGCCTATTACCTCCAACATCTGCTTCTCATACACACTATTTACAGCTGGCAAAGTCAGTAAGAGAAGTAATGGGTTAGGATTTTGTGTGATCTTTGTTGAGACCACTTTTGAGCCAGATTTCGTACTGTAAAATTCAAGTGATGATAATCTCTACCCCTGAGAAGCATTGTCAGAACTTGCATTTGTCATTCAGCTTATATTTTGTTAAGGAATTGTTACATAAAATGTACAGACAATGTGTAAGAAACTAAAGGATAAAGTAAAAGATACATTTCTTGACCTTTGACCCACATCATTGATGGGGTCATTTGTGTGTTAGTGTGTGTTTGTATGTATGTATACAAGAGTGAGTTTGTATGTATGTATACAAGAGTGAGTTTGTATGTATGTATGCAAGTATTCCTAGCAAGAAAATTAACTTCACATGAATATGATGCAATATGTAAACACTGACCACCTAGTTCATACCATAGCAAAGGAAACTGTAGCAAAACCCAACTACATGTTTTTAAAAAATAATTCTGATTCTTGAGATAAGAGATAACATTTTCTTAAAATTCAACTTCCATATAATGGAACACCAAGGAAACATTTGGTAAATAACAGCTTCACACATAATGGGTCTAAGTCAGATAAAAAGAAAAGATAAAATTAGAGAAAGAAACACTTACATTATGATGCTATCTGAGTCAGGTCCCTTAGGAAGACAAAGTACTTAAAGAAAATTTCACAAAGTGCTATAGGAATTGCATGAAGATAACTAGGTTTTATAACTGACCTAGATCCATAAATTGAGTTGTAAATAAATTTTATGCCTATTTTTATGAGTATACTAAGTCTAGACTCCAAGATGACTATAATGATATTCTGCTTCCTGATACATCTACTGGCTGCATCAGAATCATCAAGGAGCAGTTCAATATTAAAACATTCCTGTTTTCTACCCAGAATTTGCTTTATTCACATCTCCAGTAGTGGAATATAAAAATCTGTATTTTTAACAAGTTTTGCAGTTTCCCCAGGGTAAAACCATCTAAAGGTCACTCTTAAAGGAAGGACCAAAGACAGTGAAGGTAATGATATGCAAAAATTGCTTCTACCTTGCAGGCATAAAGTAAGCTCAGGGCATGTCTAATGTGTCATTGTGCTATAATGACCTTCAAAATATCACATCAAGATAGATAAATCCAGTTCTTGAACCATGGTCTTTTGCTTGTCTGACTGATCCTTTTTCTGGTACTTTAAAATCATATGCTAACATTATCCCTGAAGGTGTAATTTATACTGAGAGATAAATGTGATGCTTTATTGATTAGCTGGAAAGATAACAGAATTCAAAGGAAAGGCAAGGAATGTGCCACTAGAAATACCTAATATTTCTGTGCCATTTTTTTCAGTTAACAAACCAGTAGAAAGGACATGAATTGATGGTTACAACAGCCTTATGAAGATAAAGAACAACCACTGGTTTACTCTGTGGGCTGCTAAACTGGTTCTCCAGTGTCATAACTTTTTATTACAGAAATGTGAGTGATGTCCCTAAACTATCTGTCATAAACATAGAAAACTTTTTGAATGTATACAAATGAAAATAGATAGAAACATCTCTTTTAAAAAAGAAAAAATATATACACACTTCTTCACTCAGTACACTAATTTTAAAAATATATGGAATTACTAGATTTAGAAGCTTCAACAAATATATTAGTCCTGTAGAATTAAGCACAAAAGAAAAGATACATCTAGTTATTCTGAGCATGAAAGCACTCAGATTTAGTCCAAATGGAAAATAAAAGTATGTATCTATTTTGTTAAAGACTGAAAGCAAATAAGTCCACAAGAGGAAAATAATAAAGAAAATGAGGTAGAATTTCACTTTTTTTAAAAAATGTGTTACCTCCTCTGAGAAATAGTTTTGTTTTGTTTTTAATATTTATTCTTTTTTAGTTATCGGCTGACACAACATCTTTGTTTGTATGTGGTGCTGAGGATCGAACCGGGCTGCACGCATGCCAGGTGAGCGTGCTACCGCTTGAGCCACATCCCCATCCCAGAATTTCACTTTTTTTAAAGGCAGAAAGTAGGTATTGATTTTCCTCTTGGTACCATGGTCTTCAATACCCTCTGCAAAAGTCTCTCTTCAGGAGAATTAGCATAAAAATGACGTGTCTGAAAGCTTTTTCACTGCTTTTCTTGGATTGTGGGGGAAGTTGTAAAAAGTCTGGGGAACTTGCAGGCCATGTGGTGCAATGAAGAAAACAGGTGGGGAATCAGCCAGATTGTGTTCTGGACATGCTTCTGTCACTGTTAGGCTTGAGTGTGTACATGATCCTCTACAGAATCCTCTGGAAAGTTGGCTTTAATGACTTGCAAAACAGTGGATCTGAGCAAAACTGTCTCTAAGTACTTTTATAATTAGTGGGTTAATGACATTTGAAAGTATAGATCCAAGCCGACTGAGGTTGTTAGCAGGTCAATATTCATGTTTACATACAAAGCACTGTGTAGAATATACAAAACTCTCTAGTTCTTATCAATAGATAGGATAAATCATTAAACAAAGTTGCCCCCAAATTTGTTCACATTCGCATCTCTGGAACCCATAAGTTTGTTACCCTCCCTGTAATAGGGACTTTACAAATGTCATTAGAGATTTTGAGATGTTTCACCTGAATTATCTAGTGGGTTAATATAAACGCAGAGGGTCTTATAACTGTGATAAGAGAAAGTCAGTGTAGAAGGACATGTGACCATGGACAGGAAGTCAGGATGAGGTGACGAAGAGTCAAGGAATGCAGACTGCTTCTAGAAAGGAGAAAATTATGGAATTAATTATCTCACAGAGCTCCTGAAAAGAACACAAACTCTGATCATAGTCCCATAAGACATATTTTAGACTTTCAACCTTGAGAACAGGAAGACAATAAATTTGTATTGTTTTAGACCACCAATAGTTGTGGTGATTTGTTACAACAGTAATAAGAAACTAAGACAGGAGAGCCATGAGGATGTTCTACTTGTGATGGAAGCTTGCCAGTTTAAAAACTATCTGCAAAGTCTGGACATTCTCCACACAGATGAGGGATATTATGTCATCTTTGATTATGTTTGTGCTGCAATTTGCGATTTATTTATGGTAACGAAATGCAAAGGAAGTGAGACTGCATGAAGTCTGCATCTAAGTCAGAAAAAGAAATTAGCTGGGACTCTGATTTGTGTTGATAGAATTACTCTTGGAGTCTTTAGCTATTTTCTGGGCCTCACATGGAAATGAGCAAGCATTTTGATCAACTGCCCAGTCGAGTTTCCAGCCAGCAGCCATGGGAGTGGGCTATCTTTGACATCAGTGCAAGCTCAAGATGACTGTAACTTTGGTCAACAATTGACTGAGATTTCCAGAGAGACCCCCAAGCAAGAACTGCTCATGCAAGCCCTCCCAAATACCTGATACACAAGCTCCTTAAGCATATTCAAAGGGTAGTGGTTTTAATCCAAGAAGTCAGAAATAATAAAGGGAACATTAGTCAATAACATCTCTATCACTATAGACTCACTGTGCATCAATAGCTGTATTACAGTTTTAAAGAATATATCACTAAGTTTGGTGGATTTAACCATCAATAAACAAATAGTGGTGACATCTTAGTCTATAGGTTAAACTTCTATTCTCTGCTTTAACTCCACATAACTGATAGAACTTTCATAACACTTCAAACTAGGAATATTAAAGAAATTGAATGCTTTCCCCCTTTCACCCTGTTTCAGATGCTCTTGGTATTATATGCCCTCCCCACCACCTTTTTTTTTTTTTTTTTTGCAAAGGACACTATTAGTAAACCAATTCCAAAAACATGACATCTGAGCAGCATATTCAATACCTCTCTTTCTTTCTTTCTTTCTTTCAGTCACGAAGTCAAGCTATTCTTTGTCTTAACAATTCTCGATTTAATCTAATTTTTTCAGCTATTATTGCCAGGGCCTTCATTATGCACCTTAACATTTTTGTACTGAGACTAACTAAATGAGTTCCTAAATATTTTCTTTCTCTTTTTTTCCAATTCTGTCACTATAATTATCTTCCTAATTTGTGAACATACTTTTCCCTGATAATACCTTTAATGATTTGCATTACAGATGCAAAAGTTTGGAATTCTGTTGGATCAAATTTTCCAAATCCCCTGGAGATACAGAGAAATAAATGTCTATAGAGATGTATCAACCCCGTAGAACAAAGTGTTCTTTAACTCACCTATATGCCCCAGCAGGTGTTATGGAGTTTGAAGTGTCCGTCAGTTTGGACACTGACTAGTGATAATGACAGTCGGCAATAGAGAATCTCAAGACAATGATGCTAAGTTTTGAAACATAACCATTTCTTCTTTAGAAAGTGACTTCTTTGGCAAATCAACTGGTTATTTCACCAGACTCTGATAGATAATGGATGTGTGGCTCTTAGATGTAGTTGAACCATGTGACTAGAGCTGCCCATCATGACTCAAGTGGCTTCACCTACCTCTAGCAGCAGAGTCCTGGGAACACTCCATTATCAGGGGAAATCTAAGGTGTAATACTTAACTCTTGGCACAAGTTAAGTTTCAGGATACCAATTTCTTAATAATTCCTTTAGTTGGACTATAGGATGAGTACAGCACCTGTCTCCATAGACATCTATGTATCTATAGGGAGTTTTGGCCATTACTTAAATTAATAGCAAAACACAGTTGAGCCTCTCCTACAGAAACTTCTGCAAAATATGTTTGTATGGATTGAAAATTATAACCCCATTTGGGACAGCCAGAGAGGACATTGGAGAAGGTAACTCTTACATGTGAAAAATTTTGTAAGTCCCTTATTGTCCCTTTACCTAGAAATAAAGACGACTAGACACAAAGAACCAATAGTTTCTCAGATGACTAATAACTTGGAATAGCAAATAAGAAGATTGATATGAAGGAGGTTTTCTGTTAATCTGGAATTTGTATTCTTGAGAACCAAATAGCCATCCAATGGAATGCTAAGTTGACTCAAATTCTATTGCATTTTATCAGAATTTGAATTACATTGTATAAAATTTCTTAGAAGATATATAGCTTCCGTGTATTCTATTTATGAAGACTTATCTTTTGTGTTTCTAAATGTCAAATCCAAGGTTAAAATATGTTTTTTGGAACATGTCACTGTTTTAGTGGTTTTTTTTTTTAATTATTAATAGAAGGATGTGTAATGGTGTCAAACAGATAAAATGCAAAATATACCCGGTATGATTTTTTAATAGTCTACCATTGTCTCTTGTAGTAGAGCAACATGAAGTCTGTAAATTATGGATTCAAGAATCCTGTGACATGAAATTTCCATTAAAATCCTTTAGAGGCAATTGCATAAACTTTGGAAGACAGAAAAGAAAGACAATGTCATTGTGGTGCAGCCAGTCAGCTTGGAGCATTGGGAGACAATGTTAGGAACTTTCCTCTGTGGCTAATAGGCATCCTTCTGACAACTGTCCACATTACATTGCTGAATGTTTGCCTTGTCATCAGCACCATTTTGGAATTCCCTGAAATGTTCTTTAACATTGTCCTTCTGCCTTATCAGTGGCTATGGAAACCACTTAATTTCCCAATGTAACTTTCCACTAAGCGTACTTAGAGTTGCTTCTGTTTTTATAACTGAACCCTACTAAAAAAATACAAAAAAAGTCTGTTTGATGAATATTTAACCGAGTGAAGAGAATACTTACATAAAAATTAACTAACAGAATAATGATGTAATATTTTATTTAAAAATTCATCAGGATTCTACTGGATAGCAGGAATTTTTCTGCCAGGCTCACTTTCCTTTGGCATAAGGTCACTATCATCATGACCAGGTACACAGGTGTTTATCATTCTGGTGCGTGGGCTATTGCAATGACTCTTAGGCTGTGCTCCAGGATAAACAGGTGCTCCTCAGTGTAGACAGACATGTTTTGAAAATAAAATGAATAATGGCATTCTTCCAAATTTCAGAAGAAAACATATAGAACATATAGGCTTTTTTTTCTCTATTTGAAATATCCCCACATAATTAATCAAAATTCCGTGGTATTTTCTAGAAAGGTAACACTAGGATGAAAACAAATACTAAAAATATGAACAGAAAACTTTTCCAAATGGCAATAATTCCTAATTTTACCCTTTGTTTATATTCAATGACATGAATAGATAAAATTAAGTGTGAACCATTTTGCTTATTTCTAGGTCATTAAAGTTTTAAACAATTAAATCAGATATCATTGTTCATAAGAATAGTACCTTAAAAGCAGATTAACCATGGATGACCAAACAATGACACATCCATACAATGAAATATTACTCATCACTAATAAAGAGCTTTAAATTTTTTAATTAATTCTACCAAAACTTTAAAGGGTCTGAGATTATACCCAATCTAGACATTAACACATAGACTGCCATGGTTTTATGGAGGCTGATAGAAAACACAAGACCTCAGGTTCAGAGATGAAGGGTGATATGTATTACAACAATAGCAATCAGAATATCTTTATTCTTAGGCATATTCCCTGAGCCCCAATCCCAAAATTAAGAAGATCAGATAAAGCCTGCATGCACAGAAGTTGTGTTATAGAAGAGAAACACTGAATTAAAGGAGTACAAAAATTAAAAATTGGCACTGTTACATGTCCTTTGTTTTGGAGGGAGATAGTCTTTCTTCTAAGGTTGTTTGCTATAAAAATAATTAAAAGGTTAGTCTGGACAACAACAACAACAACAAAAAAATCTGAGACCAAGTATTTCTTGGACAATGAAAACACCAAAACAACAAACATGAGAACTCCTGCCTCACCTAATATTAACAAAACATTTTTGAGATAGATAGCAGACCAAAAAAAATGTGTAAAAACAGCATAATTCTATGGTAGCATTGTCAAAGGTTTTTTTTTAGGGATAATAGAAAATAATTGGCTGTAAAGACAAAACATGGAGATAATCTTTATCAAAGTGTTAACTTTGTTTCATAAAACACATGTCTTCTTGTTTATTTATTTATTTATTTAATGAAAGAGCAGTCACAAAATGGAAGAAACATTTGTAATTCCTCTACCTGGAAAAGTTCTTTTGCCCCCAGAATATAAAACAGCTTACATAAATCAGTAAAATCAACCTTAAAAAATATCAAATAAAAAACTAAAATTGGCATGTGACTTAGATTCTTTTCAAAATATATATACAAATAAGCAGTAAGCATAAACAAAAAACTCTCAATATCCTTAGCCATCAAGACAATGCATATTAAAAAGATAGTGATGATTTACTACAAGGAAGACAAACAGCGCCAAATGGGAACAAGGCTCTGATAATATATGAACTTTCAAATATCGCTATGGAGAAGGTAAAATGGTACAGTTCCTATGGAAAGTAGTTTGACATTTTGTTAGAAAGTTATAAATACATCAAACACATGACCTAGAAAAATGAAAACATATGTACACGAAAGAACATAAAAATGTTTACTGCAAATTTATTCAGAATAGTTACAAACTGGACAACCACCAAATGCATGATTAGAGAAGAATAGATGTTAAAAGTCCTGTCAGATGCTTATAGTTAAGTACTACTCAGCACTGTACAAATACAATGACTGATATGCACAACACAAAGAATATTTTTTAAATATGTGAACAGAAGGAAACAACATAAAAAGGCACACGCTTCATGAATTCATCAATGTGAAGTATAAAAACAAATTTATTGATAGAAAATTTGGTGATAGAAATCAAATGAGCAATTGCTCATTGCAGCTCAGGAGTGCCTGAAAATGGGTCCCAGGGAAATTGGGGGTCATTGTTTTATATCAAGATCTTAGATTTGTGTAGTAACACATTTCCAAACTTGTCTATTCTATATCTTAGAATTGTGCTTTTTATACTCAATTATGTTTTAACTCAAAAGCCTAGTAATAAGGATTTTAAGTGATTTTTTATATAAAGTCAAAATTATATTATCAAAATACTTTTTATTTTCAATTAATAAATTATTTACAAGCAGAGTATTAATTACACAACTCTCTGCTTTATTTTTTTCAATTAGTTATTTGCAGTACTGAGGATTAAACTTAGGGATGTTCTACCATTGAGCTACATCTCAGCCCTTTTTATTTTGAGAGGGTGTCTCTAAGTTTCCAAGGCTGGCCTAGAACTTGAGATTCATCTTCTTCAGCCTCTGGAGTCACTGGAATTAGAGGCATTGGCCACCATGCCCTGATCTCTGCTTTATATTTTTAAAAGACTATACTTAAAAACTATTCCATGTCTTAATAAAGGTGGGATCAAAATTAGTCTGTGACTGAGTTTTCTGACTATAATTGGACCCTTGTTGACCAAGATTTTCTTTTCATTTTATTCTTTTGGAGTGGATTCCTGTAGTCTCTATTAGAAATGCTAAAACTTAAAGAGGAGAATTCACAATTTCTTTATACTGAATTTTTAAATATTTGCAAAACTTCTTATGTTTATATTACTCCCTGTTCATGCAGTTTTTATATAACAAAAAGGTAACCTGGGCTGTGCACTTGATACTCTAGGAAGCTCCAAGGCACTCTATACAATGTTACCTTCATCTCTCCACCTCTGCCCTTATGGAGCCTCACCACAGGCACAGGATATTTACAGGATTGCCTGCATCAGCACTTCTATTTATTGAAAAGGACATTATACTTAAATTACCATGACAGAGTCTCAACTCCATTTGAACAAGTTACAGGACATATATGCAAATATGTTTCAAATAATAACAGCCTATAGTTGTATTAAATATTTTTTGACAATCTATACATTTACTAGCTGTTAGGAAAATCCTTCCTTCTACTCCATCTCTATTGCCATGGGTCTGTGAATTGACTGACAGTAGATGAACTGGAAAGAGAGACAGGTTTTTTCACATCCATAGAAAACACTCAGTAGGGAATAACTCACGGAATTGCCATAGACAAGTTTTATAAAATGCTTTGACAAAACATGAGGTTCTTGGCTTAAAAAAATGGAGGGTGCTGATGATGTTTGTTTGCACAAAAATTTTGACATGTTCTGGTGCCCAAGATGCATCATTTTCCTTACTGGAGACCTCTGTAGGGTGAGTGTGTGGGGCCAGGTGAGGAGTTAAGCTGCTCACTCTCATAAGATCCTGCTTTAGTTGTCTAAGGGAAGTACAAATTTCTCTCCATCTGCTGTGGGGTTTTTTGTTCCTTCATAGCCACTTTCGACAACCTGCTCAGATCCTCTTAGCTTTGCTCCTACACAGAGAAGGGTGTTTCTAGTAAACATCTGGGACCACTCCCCATCTATCTTTCTCTTTCTCCCTCCCTTCCTCATTCCTTCCCTTCTTTCCTTATCTCCTTTCTTCTTTCCTTCCTCTCTTCCTAGACATAGGTGAACATCTGAATCATGCACAGGACAAGCAGATAGTTAATGGCACCAGAAGCAGCCCTGAAGGAAGGCAGACAGGGATTTTATGGATAAATATATCACTTCACCACTCTGCTGAATTACTTTGTATTGTTTTCCATGCTCTTTACAAGAGTTCTCCTGGGGGATTGAACTCCCATTCTCAACAATGGTAACAGGATTGGTAAAACACATTGACTTTCTTCTCTTTCCTTTTAACTTTCTTACTTATATTTGCTCCAAAATGAGCTATATCTTCATTCAGTTTTTAACACATGGTCTGCTTCTGTTATATCCCAACCAAGCACATATGTCTTATTCTAACTTGACTATTTTTTAGTTAGAATAAGCCAGTAATACTAATATCATTAGTATATTGTGAAACTGAAGAGAAAAAAATGTCATTTGAGATGTTCTTCTGAATTTTCTAAGTGAAGAATTTAATAAAAAGTGGTAACACTCAGGAATTTACATGCTATACCTTATATGTCTACTGAGAACATAATGTAGTGTTCAATTATCTCAGGATTAAAGCTTAAATTGCAGTTTAAACTCAGACTGTTTCGTGCAATGGTTTACAAGTGACTAAAATTTGTCTTTTGCAATTAATATTTTGAACAGAAAATGTTCATATTTTCTAGTTTATCTTACATTCTACTTACATGGTATTATTTACTCAATGCCATGTAAGTCTCAACAATTTGAACAGATATAATATATAAAATGGTGATCAGACATGTAAATTTTCCTAGAAGCTAAATCAGAAGAACTTAGGAAAAATCATCTTCTACAAATGCCAAGCTTCGTTTTGCTGATTTTGAATTACTTATTCTCATGAAGTAATGGCTTATGATTGTCTCCCCAATTAAATCAAGCATTGATGAAGTCAAATCGAAACTAAGGAAATGAGGTGGTGGGGATGAAGAGGCAGACACAGGGACTACCTTTCAATTTCAGGAACATTTTCAAATTGACAGATTCACTAGCAAAATACTGTTCCTGAACAACATGTTCTAGATTTAAATCCTGGAATCATTTGTACCTCATCTGATTTGTAGATGATAAGCTAAAACATGTGGCTAAAACTGGAAAATGATCGAGATTGCAAATTCAGAAGAGAATTGCTAGGTTTGACTTCCATGTCTTCTGGTTTTTTTTTTTTATTTTTAGCAGCATTGGTAATGAATGAATTTAACCTGTTCAAACCCAGTTTCTTCTTCTGTAAAATAACTACATAAAATGGTTGTGCACAGAAGGACTAAATGAAGTAACATTTGCCAGTCACTTAAAATAGTGCCTGAGAAATAGTAATTTTGTTACTTCTAAATAGAATAAGCAAAAATAATAATGAAAGAGGTAAAATGTCATATCCCCTAAAGTATAATATGCAAATTATAGAGAAAAAAATTAAAACTTCCTTTTACATTGCACTATGATAGAAAAGATATTTCAGTAATTTTAACATTTACCCAAAAAAACTATGTTGACATTGAGCTTCACAAATGCTTAGCAATGATTTCAATACTGTTTGCAGAAAGAACATTACCAAAAACTTCTTAAAATAATTAAGTAAACATGAATTCAAAGTAAATTAAAATAGAGAGAATTAAAATTTGTATAAAGACATTAAAATTTTAAATTAACCAAGTTTGTTGCTTATATAGACTTAAATGTCATAATGAAGACTTCCTCAGTCCTTTTGGGTCCTATAACAAAATAGCTGAACCTGGGAAAATTTCTCACAGTTCTAGAGGCTGGGAATTCGAAACCAAAGTGACAGCAGATTCTGTGGCTGGTTCATAGAATTATATACCTTCTTACTATGTACTTATAAACTTGAAGGGACAAGATGGCTCTTTTGGTCCTTTTTTAAAGGGCACTAATCCATTCACTTGGGCTTCACCCTCCTGATGCAATCACTTCTCAAAGGTCTCATCACCTAATACTTTCATATTGATCATTAAGTTTTAACATATATGAATTTTGTAAGGGTACAAACATTCAGAACATGGCAGAGACTTATTTTAATTTTATTCAGATATTTTTTGGCTGTGACTCAATTCATTTTAATTATTCTTCAGTAGATAATTAATTTTATGTGAAGAACAAAGGGAGGAAGTGGTCTATGGTGACTCCCAAGGTTCATGCTTGAGCCAAAAGATAAAGAGACTCTTGATAATATAGAAAATGCAGATGCTGAGAAAAACAAAAAGTGCATTTAGTGTTCACTTGTGGGACATGAGATGCCTTTAAAGACTGCCAGATTAAAAGGTCTCTGTGGCTGTTTGAAGTTATTGTATAGCATTTTATCAATGCTATTCCAAAATGGTGTGGGTTCTAGAAGTGAGAGTGTTCATAGTCAAAAAAATATCAGAAGGTGTTGAATGCTATAAACCTCTACAATTTCTATTAACACACCAAGGGCTCTGAAAAACCTTGCATAAAATAAGTTACACATGAAGTCAGAAAAGACCTATTTAACTTACAAAATAAGGAGTTGGCAAGACCAGGGTGAATTTACTTTTCTGAAATAGATGAAATTTTTTTTAATAAAAAACTTTACAATAAGCCATGAAAGCAATAAGAAAATTCCCTCTCAAAATGATACTACCAAACATTCATAATTCACACCAATAATTTCAGTCCTTGCCTTAGAAGAGTTCTTTTACTTTAGTCAAGATGATGGGGAAACCCTACTATCACTATAAGTTTTTGAAGGATGATCAAAATGTATATTTTTCTCAGCTAAAGTTCAGCTTTATAGAGGAGCTCTGTGGCTTTTACATAACCTCTTTATACAAAACTATCCTCATAGTCCATTCCCCCACTGGAAACCTGTTAGATGAGCAGGCACAATACTATTCTTTAGTAGCAAGATTAAAGATTTAGTAGTGGGCTGGCACAATACTCATGGTTTAAGATTTCTCACAAAAATTATGCACACATTACATGCTCCCCTCTTAGCTGCAAAGTTAAATGTGTGTTTCCTAGAGCTCTCTACTGAATGACGCTTCATTCACCTCCATATTGCATATAGTGATTCCTAAGTCTTCTCTTCAGGGAGCCATGTTGTTAGGTGACAGTTTTTAGGGCAAAAAATGGAATATTTAGTGGCATAGGAGAAAGATACAAATTACTTAAAAAATAGTACTTTAATAGTAATTCTGTAAGATGTACTATTTAAAAATACAAATAAATGTGATAATGGAGCAAATAAATAAATAAAAACAAAGTGCCAATGGGTGAATTGGTAAACTTATATTTATTTGTGAATAAATTATTAAATACAACTTAAGAAGAGCTGGTAGTACAAAACAAAGTATAGAGAATTCTTTTTATTTCACAATTTTAAAAAAATTATTTATTTTAATTTATTATACCTGATAGAAGAATGCATTTCAATTTTTTAAATCATCCCCAGAAATGGAGATAAGAGATATTTTTGCTTGTCCAGTTTAGATCATTTTGTGTCAGTATTTTAAAACTACACGTTTGTAATTCACAGATGATAATAATTTAGTAATCTTGTATCACTTATAAGGTTCCATTTTCTCTGAGTAGAAATAACTGCTGTCAGAATTTTCAGTGTTCTGAAAGTCTTTTGAAGTCCATCGCAGTTTGTCATGCATTTGTAATCTAACAAGTATGATGGTAGTTATATGAACTATCTATGGGAAATAAATTTTTATGAATTTTCATGTATTTGCATCAAAACTGTGTCTTGATAGATATATTCTACCAAGATAATAATATCATCTTTTCTCATTCAATTTTGCTATAATACTCCCATCTTCCATGCATGCACAGACATACACACTCACACAAAAGAAAAAAAAAAACTTCATTCATTGTCAAAAATCCAACACCTGATATTTCACTTTTTGTTTAAAACAGAATTAATTTCATAAAGGAGATTGATATCACTGGTACAAAATTCATTATTCATTTAAGAGGGGCAATATATCTTATGAACCATGAATATCTAAAAGCCTATTCTCAAATTTCTACATTTAAAAATATATTCTAATATTTTTAGTTGATAAACTATAAATTCAAGGATTTTCTTTTCATACTCTAACTTCTAATGTTAAAAAAAGGCATCTTTTACTCACTGCCATTGTGGGCCTTTAATATCACAAAGTAAAAATAAAAGTGTTATCTGTAGGGTGCCATTTATGCACAGTCAGAATATAAAGGGAGAAACAGGGAACTATTACAAAGCTAAAAGAAAAAATATCCTGGTTCTAATGGATTTTTGATTGCCATTTTCAATATTCTTGCTTTACATTTCCTTCTAATATAAGCATTCCTTTCTCAATAGGACGCACACATAACTGAGCAATAATAGTAATGTTACATCTGATAATGACTTGACACAAGTTCTCTAACAAAATTGAATTTTGGTTTCTAATATGACTAATGTATGCTAATATGATTTAAATTGCAGAGAACTGAGAAATGGTTGATTTTATGCTGCTAGAAAAACTATTGGTCTTAATTTCACAGAATGAACTATTCCTGTGTTCTAAAAATCCTATATCCAAAGTGCTTATATGCTGAATACATTTTAAGAGGTGACTATTTTAATATACAATTTTAAGCTGACTTTAACACACATTTGTTGTATTAATAACTTGTAATCGTTTACATTTTTTTTTTCTGTTTCAGTATTCCAAGCAAGGAATTGGGGATTTAATTCTATTTAGAAAAACATTTGTCTTATTTTAGCCTATTCATGGTTATTGTCTTCCATCTTAAAATATCATCCTTAAAAAAGATCAATGTTTATTAAATATTTAGTAAAAAGTTATCCAGTCATCCTTTAAACGGAATTTCCCTGAATCACTTTAGTTTAAAAAATAAAATTATTTAGGTCTTGAGATAAATTTCAGAGCTTCCCTTAACAACACACCCATGATTTAATAATCCCATTCACAGAAAAAAATTGCTTAGATTCCTTATGTTATATATAAACTCCTCATGCTCCGAACAAAACACATGTCCCCTGGTTGCATCCTCTGCAGAGATTGAGAACAGTTGGCCACCAGCCTTTCTAATAAGAACCTTTGAGTACTTGAATTTCATTACTAAATTTCCACTTAGTCAATAAAAGAATCTATTTGTAAAAGTTCCTGTTGGGGCCTCTTAGGCAGCCCAATGTTATTCAAATAACAGCATTTCCTATGTACACAACAGAAAATACACTTGGATTAGAACTTTTGTAAAAGGCTGGTCTTGCCACTGTTGAGAAAGCTTGTTAAGGAATTTTACCTTTAAAGTAACACCCTTCAGGTTCTTTATGTACTTTTGTCATTATTGTTGTTGGGTTTTTATTTTAATTTAATTTAATTTTTATTTTTTTTTTTTTGCTGAAGCTGGCTTTGAACTTGAGATCCCCCCTGCATCCCAAACTGTTGGGATTATAGCCATGCACCATTGCCCATTGTCTTTATGTAGTTTTGCTGTGGACATTTGTTCCTCTTGCACCAACCATTTGTCTTTATCTTGTTAATATTAACTGCTCCTTTCCTTCCGAATCCCTCCCTCTCCCATTCTCAGCCACAGGTTTTGGGTGGGATGGACTCCATTGTTAACTCCAGGTGAACCCTAAGTGCTCAATTGGTCCTATTTCATTCCCCTTTAATTTACCAGAGCACTACCATCTTAACTGATGGAAAGAATGTATCCACACTGTCTTCATTAGGTGAGTGACACACAATGGGGGAAAAAGGGTTTTCTCTGTTGCCTGAAATAGCAGCAGAACAGATGCTCTCTTTCCCAAATGGTTTATGCACTGTGGCTACTAGGAGAATAGCCACACTGGAAATTAAGCTGCTGAGGGAGCCCAGAGCATAAAACCAGGGATCTCCTGATAAAACGAACTGACTTAGGCCTTCTGCAGAACTGGTACATTACTATATACACACATAGCTTGCTTTCTTGCTTTCTTTACTGGAGGTGGGAGGTTACTGGGGATTGAACTCAGAGGCACTCAACCACTGAGCCACATCCTCAGCCATATTTTGTATTCTTTTAGACACAGGGTCTCACTAAATTGCTTAGTGTCTCACCATTGCTGGGGCTGGCTTTGAACCCAGGATCCTCCTGCCTCAGCCTCCCCAGCCACTGGGATTACAGGCAGTTGCCACTGTGCAGGCCATGTAGCTTTATTTGTATAAATTATGCATACATTTATATTTTTTGTTGTTTGGCTTAATTGCAGTTTTTGTAATAAAACAATTACTAATTCATGAAAGAGTCTAGTTAATTTTTTTTAATTTCTAAAAAGTTTAATTGATAACAAGAGCCACCTAATAAAGGCTTGAGGGAAATAAATGTTTAAAATACATAAAAATTAATGAAAAAATATAGAACTACCATGACACAGCAATCTCTCTTTCGGAAATGTACCTGAAGGAAGTAAAACCACCATCTCTCTCTCTCTCTCTCTCTCTCTATATATATATATATATATATATATATATATATACTATATACATATACTATTAGTACTCTTTATTATCAGGAAATATTTCTTTTTTCTTTAACCATAAAATCTTTAAAACTAATAAATATGATTGAATTCTCCAGAAAAACAAACTTTAATTCCCTCAAAAATGACAATCTTAAATATTGGATGTGCTAAAGACCTTTATGTGATTAGATGCAAATAAGAAAGCAATTAAATCATTATTCATCAGTACTAATGAGCATGTTATTCAGGCCTATTCTTCAATTAAAAGAAAATAAGGGCCTAACATGTGAGAAAGAGTGATTGTAAGAACAGAAATGTAAGTACAAGTCATGTTGCACTGAGTGACTGGTGGGACCCACTGATCACCCCTTCCCAAATCCTATCAATGGCAACACTATCTGTTCAAGTCACTTCACATTTTATATTACTAATAGGGAAAAAACTCTTGAGAGTCAGGTGTGCATTTTTCTAAGTGAACGTTCTTCCTGTCATCTTTTAAAAATATTTTTAAGGCCTCTATGACCTTGTTTTTTCAAAAATGTTCTACTATCTCTAAAAATATATTTAAAATTCTCCCTTAACTCTATTGTTTCTGTAAACATTCTTTTCCCAGGCATATTACTTTGCTATTATCACTATCTACCCCAACTGTAGCTCTCTTTTCTTTATAAGATCTAGAGATCTCTCCATGCATTGACCTTTATCAAACTTTCCCACATGCCCACCACTCTTATGTCACACATATATGCTATTTTCCCCCATTAAATAATGTTACATAAATTTGTGACTATGATAGACTTGCTGATCAACATTAATGTGATTGCCTTTATTTCTTATAGTACCAATATGCGCTATTCATACATTTATTTATTTAGCAAACATTTATTATTTTTTTTGGTTTGGGCAATGCTTTTGGCATTGCAGATATAATTGGAAATTAGAAATTTTAGGTAGTTTTTAGCTGAGTGGTTTTGTTAGCATTTTGCTAGTTTATATTACATGGAAACATTCGGATGTGGTGTTAATATGTTCAAACTAGATTGTGTGATCTTGAATTGTAGGGATATGTTTATTTCATTTGCATCCTGGGGCAAAATCTGGAGGACTCTATTGAGAAAGTATTAGGAAAGAAGGAATCTGAAGATAAGTTGTAACTGGAATTAGAGTGGTGAAAAATGCTGCATTAAAAAAATCTTGATTTTGCAAGATTGGGGGCATGTGTTTTAGCTGGAACTTTCGGCAATACATTCTGGAAGAAAAATTGCTCCTTATCTCTTTGTCCTGACATCATTTTGAATATTGAAATGGCGAATTCAAAAATATTTTATAATATTTTATAATTTTATAATATAATTTTATATATTTATTTATAATTTTATATTTTATAATATAATTTACATCAAAGGCATAAATGCTTTAGAATGCAAAGTATATTTGTGCTTTAGAATGCAAAGTATATTTCTTTCTTTCTTGACACCTCATTAAACCTTCATCATGTAATTTTATTTAAACACACTAGCCATTGGTCCTCAGCAGACATGCCACAGTGTCCAACTTGCATACATTCTTTCCCATATGCATACTCAGACATAAAGCCCAGGCCAGTCAGTGTCAACTCTGTGTTCCAGACCTTAAAACCCATGGCATCATTTTCTGATAGTTTTATACAAAATGCTGATTCTGATACAATCAAGAACAGAAAAGAAAAAAACATCTCTTCTCATAAAGATGATTGTATTCTCCCAAATCATCTGCCACTGTCCAGCTCCCTGTTGGGCCACATGAGGGCATGTGAAAACAATGACTATGAGACAGGTTTCACAAGTCTCCAAGTTTTCCAGGAAGACTGAGCTGTGGTTGCTCTTTGTAAAATGGATTTGCAACTTTCTTCACTTCCCTATTTCAAATCCAAATTAATTTCTTAAGCTCCAATCCTTATTTATGGATTGGTTTCTGAGGAAAACCCAGGCCAACATTATATAAGATGATTTTGGGGCAGCACTAAAGTGGCTAAAGAAGTTTGCTAAAGAAGGCTATGGTAAAGTGGAGCTTTTGAAAGAGGACTCATTTTTTGTACCAGCTTTTGGTGGAGGATTAGATTTTTGTATCCTGTAGCTGCACTGAACCCCTTAACCTGAAGCCTAGTGACTGAAAACAACCCTTTCCTATACTTATCACCATGCTGTGTCCAACTGGTTGCTCTGATGCCTATTGGGCTCCCTCATTCAGCTGCCCTGGGTGGGGAGAGGTCACTGTATGAGTAGTTTAGCAGCTGAGAGACCCTAAAATTTGGTACTGGCTCTTCTTCTTTTTCTGGGGGTCCAGAGTTCCTCAAGAGCTGGGGGCAGTGGGGAAGGAGGTTGTGAAAAGCTCTGAAAGCTGGTGAGGTCTAGATTCTGAAACTGCCCCACATAGCTTCCTGTCACATCTTATTAAAGTCAAGGCAGTTGAACAGGACAGCTCAGCATCAGAGGTGGGGGCAAATCCCACTGCTATTGGCATAAGGTTCACAAAATTACAGCTATGTTTTTTAAAGACCACAAATGGAAACCTTTGAAAACTTGATATTTCATATTAATTCCCCACCAGAGAAAAACCAAAAGCACACATATACCAGTTCTCTGTCCATTTTAAAGAAAGCTGATCTTCTGTGTTACCTTAGAATCAGGATGGTCTGATTCAAACAGCTTCCATTTTTTATGGATTTAATTCTACATACTGTTTAACATAAATAAACAGGAAAACCACAAGATAAAAACATTTGTCCATCTGTACCTTTTTCAGTGTTAGATTCTGTATTTATTAAAAATTGCATTTTTATTCAATATAACATGATTTTTACAGAAGTTAAGGCTGAGAAACTTGAAATATAGTAGTTCAACAAAAACTTATAACTTTTGGAAAATATTTTGTTTGACCTCAAATGGAACATTACTCACATAACAAGATGATAGTACTTTTCAAGTTTTATAAAAAGCTTTTTATTTTAATCAATTTGTCATTCTGTATCTGATTACATTCTTTTAATCTGAGGAGGTTAAAAGCAAATAATTTTTAATCTTCGGCAATCATGGGTAGAAGGAGCTTCCCTCAAAGAAGAAAGCAGATATTATTTTTGCTTAATTAATGTGCTTTAAAAATATGTTGAAGCATATGAGCATTTTGCAAAAATAATTTAATAATTACTGTAAATTAATAATTGGCATCAGTTAAATCTTCTCAAGATACATTTCTTATTTGATAGAATTTTTGTAGTGAACTGATTTTATAATCCCTGTTGTTAGTTTAATTGGGCTAACTTTAAAGTGAAATCAATGAAGAATATTTTATTACTTTTATTTTTATGTGCATTCATTATTTGCTTCTGGAAAAATTTAGAAATTCCAATTACATAAGTGCCTAGCACTTCAGTCTGTAATTTGTAATGGATAAGAAAAAAGCAGGACTTTTAGATATGTACACAAGTTAAATAAAAGAAACCTGGCACAGTTCCTGAAGTACAGGAGAACCAAGGTGCTGCCATTGGATGCCACACGGGAACCTGTAGAGAGAAATAGCATAATCAAAGTATGCTCAGATGGGAGCAGCGACCGTCATGGTAAAGTTCATGGTAGGGGGTTATATCAAGAGCTCATTTATCACACATGAAAGTAAATGAAATAAAGTCCCAGTTGAAGCAAGGTTATAGAACTAAACCCAACTTGGGGGTGACTGTCAGGGAGAATCTTTGTTCAACTGTATTTTGCCCTGCTGTTGCTGGCCTTTGAAGATGGAGAGGACCATAAGTAGGGATTGGAGAATGGCTGCAAGGAGCCAAGAGTGACTGCTGCCCAAATACCCAGGAGGACACGGGAACCTTAGTCTGCAACTGCAAGGAACTGTGTTCCGCCAGCCCCAAGAATGGGCCTGGAAGAGGACCTGATATTCCTGAGGGAAACAAACCAGTGGGACCTCAGTTGTTCCTGCTGTGACTCCTTGAGCTGGGAACCCAGTTGAGTCCTGCTAGACGTCTGGTGCACAGAAACTGGGAGGTAAGGAGTGGGTCCTTTTTTAGTTTCTAAGTTTGTGATCATAGGTATGGAAGCAACAGAACACTGATATAAATTCTGGTACCAGCCATGCTACCATAACAAAACCTCAAATATGTGCAAAGTCTTTTGGAATCTGGTGGTAAACTAAGCCTGCTGGAATTTTGAGGAGAATAATGATAATTTTAAAAGCCTTGATTGCTTTAAAGACTGCTATAACTATGGACCCTAAAAGGACTGCAAAGGAGTGCTCAGAAGAAAGAAATCCTCATGTTACTGGAACAGCAGGAAGGGAGACCCTTGTTCCACCATGGCTGGAAGCTTAGGAAAATGGTTCCCTGCAGTCCTTTAGGAGGTAGGACCTGTCATTGGTGAGTTTGCAAGTTGGGTTGAGGAAATGTCTAAGCAAAGTGTTGAAGTGAAAACTGTTTTCTTCTTTATATTTATAGTAAAATTTTGGGGTGGGGAGAGAGAGGGAGAAACTGAGGAAAGAGCTGTCAATGTGGGAAATCCTCATCCTGTACAGATGGCAAAAGGTGCTAAAAATAAGAGATAGCTGCTCTGGAGGTTAGCACAAACAGCTGAATGTGTGCAGCAGTACAGCCCTTTACTGCAATCTCAGGAAGATGGAAATGTCCCAGCACTCAACACCAGGGGTTCAAGTTATGCCTGTGGGTCTTCTCAGTCCTTTCAGAGAACCACCAGGGAGCTTCTTGGAATGATCCTTCAGCCACCCCAGAAGAAGCTGAAAATGGAAAAGGAATGACCTCAGCAAGATGTGAGCACATATTCTGTCTCATGAAGCATCCACAGGGCCCCACAAGGAACTAGGCTGTCTCATAAGCAGGAGAGCGGCCCATGGGAATGGACAAGGACAGACCTCAGGACAGGGGAGATGCTCAGAACTATCAAGATCTCTGGCAGGAGAGGGCTGGGCAAGCCACGCGGCTACTAACACAAGCTCCCTTCCATGCAGAAGCAAGAAGACACAGTGAAGCTCCCAGAGGGCAGAGATAATCCAGGTGGGATCTTCCCGGGCCTGGGGACTTAACGTAGAGGAATTCCCCCATTGGATTCAATTCTCCCCATGTTTAAAGAAGAATGCCAGTAACTGTCAGTTTTCAACCCCCATGTAACAAATTAGCACAAAGGTAGTGACTTAAAACAGCACAATTTTTTTTAGAACCTGTTGAGAGCCACAGCTGAGTCAGAAGGATGCCTGGCATATTGCCAGAGGGAATGGTTGAAAGGTGCTGCCAGCGATCAATTGAGATGATGATTTGAGTTAAGCTGTATATAATAGTTGTGGTGCTGGATTGATTGAGTTGTATATGGACCCTGTGGGGGGGGGGAATAGGGCGGCTCCGGGAATCTGCCTCAGGCGCCCAACACTTTGTAGTTATGTTGCAAGGCCCTTCTTTTGGAATTGCTTTCAGAGTTTATTGGAAATTTTTGAATGGTGACAAGTCTTGTTCTCTAAAGATTAATTAATTAATTTTCAGCAGTAACTACATTTCCTAAAAGCAAAGTATGGTATATAAATTTGGGCTCAAAATTAGACAAAGGTTATGAAAGGACTAGAAATCAAGTAGACATAATTTCCCATATGGCTTTTAACTAACTGTAAAGAAAACTCAAGAAGAACATTTAGAATAGTTGAAATCAGTTGTAACTTCCCATATTAACTTTGCTTTTATAATTAGTTTGACATTATCTTAAAATCTAAGTACTTTCATATCATATCAAACATTTTAGCAGATAACACTAACTTGAATCAGTTACTCTTAGTTTCTTTACCTACATTCATTGTATTCATATAATAATAATAATAACAATAATAATAATAATAAATGTGTTAGGCACCATTCTGCTGCAAAGGTGTTTCTATCAAAATTTCTGTGAAATTGCAAAAAGTAAAGTAAGCTTTTACCTTGTAGGTTGAGTTCTGTTGCCTACTATAATAAGTAATTGCCTTTTATAATAAGGTGATTCTGTGCAGAGTTCTCTATTTGCTGTAATTCTAAATTTTTATTTATATTGTCAGAGAAGCTGACAGGTAAGGAGTAAGTTTCATGAGTTACACTTAGATCTAAAGACCTTGAACTTTACTGAAATTGTTTAGTAGCAATGAATCACAGCCCTTCATCACCTGAGTCCTTTTCATATAACCAGAACATGACTACAGCAGCAGCTGACTGTGTAGATTTCCATACAGGCTACAACCAAGAGCAATTATTAATTTCCTTACTACAAACAGCAACTCTAGAGTTAAAATGTTGACTTTCAAGAGAATGTATGTGAGGCCAGAGACCTATCAGGTGACCCGATGATAGTGTACCACTCCAAACCAAAAATTTCACAGTAGGAAAACTGTGGCAGATACCTAGAGTAGAAAGTTGGAAGACATCAAATCCAGCATGTTTTTTCTTCTGTTGATAAACTTATAGATTTCTTCTGTAAGAAAAATTCTGAAGAAAGGAATTACCTTATTTTCATAGTCAATGTGTAACTGATTATGTTTTTCTGCCTCTTCTGTTAGTTTTGGAATGATCTTCAACCTTGACTTCTGTTTATCCTTCTCTTTACAATGAATGCTATCAGAGCAGTCAGTTACTTTTATGTTCATGGTGCATGGCACAGAGAAGGTCATGAAGAAATCTTTTTGTTGGAACAAAGAAAAGAAATAAATTATCTTACTGGATTTTGCAAGCTTAAAAATAGTTTTGGAGTCAAACTTTCTGTATTAAGATTTTATTTATTATTATAATGTTGGTGAATAAAAAAAAAGCATTTCCTCCCACTGAACATTAACTATAATACTGGGGTATAATTTGACCAATCTAAAAACACTGTTGTAAAGATTAAATGAGATAATACAAATAAAGTTGATAATATAATAAGTAGGTATTATATAGTGTTCTGACTGTAAATAGCTTTATACCATTTAACTTTTATTATTTCAAAGAAATGTTATCAATCTATTAAAGAATCTAATGGAATCCCCTCATCATCCCCTCATCATTCCATAGCTTTAGCAAGCTCTTCAAACTATCTAAGCACAATTCACAATAACTAAATTGTGGAACCAACCCAGATGCCCCTCAGTAGATGAATGGGTAGGGAAATTTTGGTATATATGCACAATGGAATATGACTCAGCAATAAAAGGGAATAAAATCATGGCATTTTCTGGTAAATGAATGGAGTTGGAGAATATAATGTTAAGTGAAGTAAGCCAATCCCTAAAAACCAAAGGCCAAGTATTTTCTTTGATATAGAATACTGACTCATAATGGTGATGGGTGGGGAGCATGGGAGTAATAGAGAAACTTTAGATAGGGCAAAGGGGAAGAAGAGGATGGGAGCGGGTATGGCAGTAGGAAAGACTCTGGAATGAGTTAGACATCATTACCCTAAGTTCATTTGTGAAGACACGAATGGTGTGAAAATAATTTGTGTACAATCAGAGACTTGAAAAAATTGTGCTCTATATGTGTAATAAGAAATGAATTGCATTCTGCCATCATATAAAACAAATTAGAAAAAAATAAATTAAAAGAAAAACTACCTGTGTGCTCCATATCAAAAGTCACTCACTGACACTAGTTACATTTTCTCCCACTTACATATAATGATCCATTAGTGAAATGAAGTCTACTTATTTCATAGGGACTGATTTTATTTGGGGGGGGATGACTTGCCAAGGATTGAATTCAGAGGCACTCGACCACTGAGCCACATCCTCAGCCCATTTTTGTATTTTATTTAGAGACAGGGTCTCACTGAGTTGCTTAGCACCTTGCTGTTGCTGAGGCTGTGTTTGAACTCAAGATTCTCCTGTCTCAGCCTCTGGAGCTGCTGGGATTACAGGTCTGTGCCAAGGTGCCCAGCCCCATTATGTTTTTAACTAATATGAACAAATGGAATGGAGTGGAGTAGAGTGCAGTGGAGTGGAATAATAGAATAGAAGAATAGAGTCTATGTTTTGCATTTAGTGGGATAAATAAAGGTAAACATTTTGTGAAACTTCCTTAAGATGCATGTGCATAGTATGCTTATGCGCCTGTATATGTATGTTAGATTCAAATATATCTTGCTTGATCAAGATGGCTCACACAGAGCCTCCTGCAGGTTTCTATGCCTTATCATTTTCATCACCCTTGCTGTTCTTAGTTTCACCTTTTTTTGCTTTATTTCCCAACATTTAAGCACAACAGCTACATTTGCAATACAACTGATTACAGAGATCACACTCATTTAAAAAACAGATTAAACCAATCAAGTGATCACATTATCAATTGATCACAATGATTGTATGCTAGCTTCACTGATAACACAAAAGGGCATGTTCAGAAGGCAAGATGCATCAAATTTTGAGTGTTCCACATAGATGACCTATATTCCAAAGTTTCTTAGAATATGACCCCGGAGCATGTTATACACAAAGCATGAAAATGAAGGTGCACTCTTCTAGATGATGTCAGAAATTGTTCTAAGTCAAACTTTATATCAGAGCATGATGCCTTACAGTAAAATTATAATGAATAAATATTCCAGATTTTTGTAATTAAGATGCTTTAAGCCAATTTATCCACTTTCTTAACTTGAAACTAGAATCAGAACATGAATCAAATATGTCAAGTGGTTTTCTTACAACACAGAATTCCACAACTATATATAAAATGTTTTTGTTCGAATGATATATAGTAAAGACTGTTCACAAAAAAAAAAACTAAAATTCCTGCAGATGATGGAGAAATTGAAATTCTCCATTCCAAGGACCATTAATCTAATTTTCTTCTTGAATTCATATCTCTTCAAAAAGGATAGTTTCTCATTGAGTCTCTGAAATACAGTGTAGCTGTCCTCCCTAATTGTTAATTTCTTGCTTATTAAACTTTTCCAAGAATTTATCTAATTAACATTGAGTTTACTTTTTAAGACTTGTATTGTTTCACAAGAAAAAGACATAAAATTATTTGAGAAAAAAATGCAAGCATTTCTTGTTTCTTACCTGGTGCATTTTTACTCTTTTTTTTGCCACAATAGTGATTTAATTTACACTGAACAAACACAACTCTCTCCAATACAGTTTCATTTAATGCAGCTAAATTTGTATTTGGCAACAATGTACTATATTTAAGATAGACACATTAGTTAAAGTAGCACATAAACAAAGAATTTCTTTTTGATATTCTATGAACTCAACATTAGAGATTTTAGGAAGATTTGCCAGAGGAATTCCAGAAGTTATAAGTCATTATTTATTTAATTGCTCTTCCAGGGAATGTTTGGAACTTTTCATGAATCTATATCTCATGTAGATGTTTGCCTTAAATGTTGATTGAATGAAGAATTAAATAGTCAATGTGTTAGAAATTAAAAACATAACTAAACTTTCAACTTTAGCAATTCCTGGTCTGTTGACTAAAGATATGTGGATGTTCTTTGAGGCACAACATCTTCAATAAGCTTTAGAATATATATGTTTTTGAATAGTGTAACTTCATGTATATTATGTGAAGAGTTGAAATAAAGCAACTATTCAAGCCAGATTAAGAGTATCAGGAAACATATCATTGGTGTAATAAAGGGTGCTTTGTGCATGCAAATTTAGAAAATAGAATTTACAGGCATAAAATAGAATTTGTAACAATGGCAACAAAAGCCAAACAACCAGAATATAGTCACATGATATGGTTCCTTAAAGAGCATTAGCTCAGCAGTCAGGAAGTCTTCATTTTATTTTTCTTATTGTCATGACTATTCTTAGTTTGTTATCTTTTGTAAACTGAACATCTAATTATAAATGTGTGAAACAAATACAAAAGCAACATTTTTGTTTTGGAAATAAGATACTAAAGTAGTTGCTTTAGTCACAAAGTTCATATTCAGGCAATTATGACTACCCTTTTAATGCCTGTAATAATTATTTTTTTTCCAATAGCATATTTTTTTTGTTCCTTCAAATGGTGACATTCTTGACTAATTTTATAAGTACAAAAATTATAAAAAACGTATATGATCTCCAGGAATGCCATTCATTCTCTCATAAAAAACTGGACAGAATTCTAACTGCAAATTAAAAGAAAGAAGGATGGACAGACTAAGTCATTTTCATTTATAATCCTTTATATCCAGTCACAGAATATAATTTGGAGTCCAAACAGTGAGGGTAGGGACCACATTTATCTTTCACTGGTCAAGTTACCAGCCCCCAGTAAGATTTCAGTTAATACAGTTTGAGTAAGTGAAAGAACAAAACTAAATCCAAGAAAATGAAACATGATAAAAAACATTTGTGCCTTTAACATAGAAGAGCAGAGGCTTCCTACCAAGCATTTTTCTCTTGAATTTTCCTATTTTAAAATAGTATAAATTTCTTTAGAAATCTAAGCAATTTTTTATTAATGTGTTGTCCATGAATTTGAAAAACTTGTGATTTTCAGAATTAGGCTAATTTTCTCCACCAATAAGAAGAGGAGGAATTGATACAATAAGTTATAATGTCTTGATCCAAAAATATTGGATGACACTAGGCAAGTAAAGGTCCTAACATGCAAAAGAGTGCAGGTCCTGAGCAAACCCACACTCAGAGAAACAGAACAGTTATTTTTCATGTACTCAGAAGATGTCTTATCACTCACGGCCTATCTTCTGTTTAGCTGTGGTTTTTAATTGATAGAAGCACAAATGAAAGGCTATGGGGTGGGATGGCCAAGTTTTGCAGAACACTCTGGAGATGATGCACCTGCCTGTACTATTTAGCCCAGGGACGCCCAAATTTGGGTTGACACATTTTGAAGTCTGTGATAAACGTTTGCAAAATTAAACAATATTGACAGTGAAATGAGATTTTTATTAAAGTATTTTTTCAACTTTAAAATCTCATTTTAAACAGAAGTTTTTACATAGAATATTATTGAATAGTAAATTTTGCTGTTTCCAAGCTCAAATAATTTTAAACTTTAGATAATTGGTAACAGAAACACATTCTGAGATTGCATTAAAAAGAAGAAAATAGAAAACATTGCAAGTGCAAGAAGAAAACATTAGATTAAAGGAACAACTTTCAGTGTCTCTATTTACAACTGCCATTCATTGATGAAGACAGAGAGTCTAGGAGTACTATGAATGGGGTTCCTTCCTCTTTTATTCATCCTTTGAAAGAATCCAGCTACCCTTGATACTTCTGTGAAAAATGGCATTCAATTATACCAAAGGAAAAAGAAAAGAAAAAAATGAAAGGATGCCTTTTTTATTAAAGAATGAAAATGGCCTTGGTTCTCAAAGGCTCTTTCTGTTTCATTAATTTATTCGGACCTGACCAAGTTAGGATGGAAAGTCTAACAATTTACTGTATAAGTTGTGCACAAATGCAAGAAAAAAAAAGCAAAACAACACTTACTCCAAAATAAACTCACTCTACTTAGGCAAATTGTTATTACCAAGTTATGTTAAATTTTAAACAATAACTGATGTGCCTGAATTCATTTTTAAAAGAGCTAAACATATGTTAAACTTTTATACAAGTATGATTTAATTATTAAGAGATCTACTTCAAAGTTCAGAGATGCATGAAAACTAATATATTTACTTTCATAGAAGTCTTTTTAAGAGAGGGAGCCTGATACTTCTTCCAAATAATTAAGCCAGGTTTCCTATGAAAGTGGTGAATTGAAGTTTTTACCCCAAGATTATTTACTGTAGGATTATTATGTAATTAAATTAATTTATCATGTGAAAGTATTAAGTGTAAATTCCCATAATTTTTCCTGGTAAGTAAATAATCAAATAAAAATCCATAAAACCTACCCCAAATCACCAGTGTATTGGGGGACTATAGCAGAATCATGGTACCTTTGAGCTAATGTCATTACCATATTCTCTAAGGCTTTAAAATAACAATTTTCCTTACACATTTACCATACATTCACACACATATACACACACAATAGGTGCATACACTCACATAAATACACACACATGCATAGACTTTAACCCATTTGCTTTACATTTAGACATTTATAGCTAAAACAAACCACTATGTGCCCTATATGACTAAATAAAACTTTAAAAACTCTCCTTTGGGGAATTGTTAATTTTTGTATATCATTGAAAAATTTATTTACTGCCTCCAATCAATTCTGTAGGAGAATCAAATGAGTATAAAGTAGTCTTGAAGATTTAAAAGACTGAAAACAAGTTTGTAAGAAACACTGCATCCTAAATAGGACAGATAACATATATGTAATAATGAAAATGATACACTTAGGCAAGGGAATTTGGAAAAAGTTGTAACAACAGAGAAAATAGACATTTAAACTCTGAGCTGGACCCAAGTATTTAGATTTTTCTTTTCAAAGTTACTCATATGTTAAATAAGGATAGTAGTAACTACCTCCTTGGTCATTGTGGAGATGATCAGGCATGTTAAATGACTAGCTCTGGAACAAGTATATTTATTAGAATTAGCAAATAAATGTTCATTATTATTAATGGTACTTGATGACATTAATAGTTATAATCATACTTGGTTGTGATCTTCTTCCCCAGCAACCCCCTCACACTGAAGCTTACTTTACACTTCTCTCATGATCCTTTTCATCTGTCTGATTATTAATATTCTGCTACTAGTTGTTGAACTGTGTGGGGTCAAGTATTATGATGAGCTGATGTGTGCATCCTACAAAGCAAGGTCTCTCCAACTACAATCTGGTTACCATGATTTTATTCTGTTTTATTTTCATTAAATTTATTTTAACTGATACATAAAACATGAAAATTACACAGATTTTTGGAGGCTATCATGTAATGTTTCTGTATATGTAAACATAACTTACTTATTTATCTACTTAACATACTGGGGATTGAACCCCAGAGACACACTAACACTGAGCTACATCCCTACCATCTATTCCCCTCCCCCTTTTTTGAGACAGTCTCACTAACTTTTTGAGGCTGGTCTTGAATTTAGGATCCTCCTGTCTCAGCCTTCTGAGCAGCGGGGATTACAGTTGTGTGCCATTGCACTCAGCTAAATGTAAATACTCTCAATAGTTCTGGATGGAGTTCCAAGGTTTTGCACTTTAACGATGATTCTGGTTCCTCTCGTCATGCTTATAGTACAAAGGTGCTACCGTACTTACCACATTGCAAGATAGTCTATATTTCTTGAATTAAAATTACAACATCAAACACATGATTTAAATTGTAAACTTAATGTTTGAAACAACCATTTTTCAAAGATGTTCAGAGGGAGAAATTACAGAAAACTTTATAGGAAGAGAGTTTTTTCAAGTTCTAAAAATTATAAAAACAAAAATGGTCAAGATAGAAAGAAAACAAATTTAGACTTGTAGAAGACTTTGAACCAAATTATGGATGGAGCAGAATGGAAGGAATGTTCATGCATTAGTGCAGCCTGCATGCTTTTTTGAAACATAAACTTTAGATTAGATTAAAAATAAGTTCAAAAATATTAGTTGATATAAATGTTTATCTGAAAATGAACAAACATACTACGTTTTTAAGTAGAGTCTGTGAAAAGATCATGATGTTTTTAGGACAGCTATTCCTTACAACCATATAAGGTAGTTTAGAGTAAAGAGAAATGTGGAAGACAGGTGCTTCAATAAGGTCTTAGCTTCAGCTTCTATCTGTATATTCAGTGAGATTGCCAGAATTTAAATGTAAGATATCCTTGCACATGCTTCCTATTTCTATGTTAAATCTCATGCTAAACCAAAGACAATTAAACAAGAGTATTTGTATATTTTAGCCTCAAAATAAACTTGTTTATGGTTCCTTCTGCCAATTAAATCTGTTAATATGATGCATTTTTCCTGATTTCAAGCATCTCCAAATTTTTGAGGTCTCTTACAACTTTCCTAACTGCATTCTATTGGGAGACTCATATTTAGCAAATAACACTGTTATTTTCTCATATAATAAAATTTCAATGAAACGCTTAAAGCATGAAACTATTAACAACCAATGGATGGGGTGTAAAAAGTAAGCCAATTGCTTACCTTCTGCAACAAAGTGAAAAAATAGAATGCAGCATTGCCTCCTATATTTAATAACAGAGAAAACAGTCATGTTTGTGGAAAGGAGTTTTGATTGTATTGTAAAATAATTGACAAGTTTTGACCATAAATTTTTAAAGTTTACAGCTGAAAAAAAACCACTCACTAATATATATTTCATGGGCTGGAGATGTGGCTCAGCGGTAGCGTGCTCGCCTGGCATGCGTGCGGCCCGGGTTCGATCCTCAGCACCACATACCAACAAAGATGTTGTGTCTGCCGAGAACTAAAAAATAAATATTAAAAATTCTCTCTCTCTCTCTCTCTCTCTCCTCTCTCACTCTCTCTTTAAAAAAAAACTAATATATATTTCACTGTATCTAATTGCAGTTTTTCCTATTATGTGATTCATTTCTAGGGAGAAATAAAATGAGACTTGTCCCATATTATTTAGTAGTAACATCTAACTATAGTATATAGCTGGCATAAAATAATCAAAGCGTAACTCTCACTAGTGATGTCTAAGATCAAGTGATTTAGTGTACTGCATCACTTAGAACCAATGAAGTAAAGTAAGTAATTGGCAGAAAAAGTTTTTTAAAAATAGTAAAATGGCAAAGCAAGGCAACTACCATTAACAACAACAACAACAGAAAGTAATGACCTTATTATAGACATTGTATGCCGTCTCCACTCTAATTTTCACAACTCTGGATTCATTTGCCAGATTTGTAATAATGTTTTCTTCTACCACATAATTTTAACTTTAATTCAAGTGTAA
Source organism: Urocitellus parryii (assembly GCF_045843805.1). Lineage (NCBI taxonomy): Eukaryota > Metazoa > Chordata > Mammalia > Rodentia > Sciuridae > Urocitellus > Urocitellus parryii. The sequence goes on along the minus strand of NW_027551974.1, from coordinate 143,297 downwards.
AATAAGAACACTGTTTAATACTGTTTAGATCTTTATTACAGGTTTTACACTTAAGTTGCAGTGTTTCATATGCCCATGTGCAGTATGGATTAATACAGTTGCTTTCCTGCCCCTTCTTTTCTAATCTGAGATATAGTAATTCATTTACATATAAAAATCTGAAGGTATGCATCCATTAATTCATACTATGTATGTGGTAGAAAAGATTATTTTACTTGTGGAAAACTCAATAAAAATAACAGAGAATTCAAAAGATCATTGTTATAAGGCCTTTTAGAAATAGATCTCAGTTTTTTGAACTGTGAGATCTGATTTAAAAATTCATGAGAATAACTTTCCTGTGAGAAGGCTCAGGGAATTATGAGTATGACAGATAAAATCAAAATAAAAATAAGAAACTCAAAATATCTGGAATTCATTCATTATGTTGGTTTTATAGTTTATTATCACTGATTCAGATAAATCTTGGACATTTTTCTTCAGTTCACAAACTGAAAAGAGGAAGTTTTAAACTACCTGTGTAAAATTGTTTTGGAACCATGTAACTGTAATTAGATAGGTCAGGATATATGAAAAGACAATCATATGCAGTAAATTCTGTGATATTTTCTAATTGAACACAGATTCTATTTTCAACTTTTCTAACAGTGTTTATTCTTACAACAGTTTTTATTTTAAATTTAAGAACACTATTTAGAATGTGTGTTCTGCATTAATTTTTAATCATTGCATTTTCTTGGACTTTCTGTTTTATTGCTTCATAAATAAATAACTTGTAAATTTGTCTAGTCAATTTTTGTTTCCACATAGAAAACTTGACCTTAAAAAGAAGAAGTTAATGTTCTAGATATATAATGAAAATATTTGTGAAAATGTACTTTATCATTAAGCATTATAATAGGGGATACATAAAAGAGGAAGCACAGCCTCTTTTTTCAAATACCATACAACATTTTTAGTTGTAGCAATGATTGATTTAAAAAAAAGTAAGTCCAATTATTATTGTATATATCCACGTACATAATGTTTCTAATGAAAAGTAGGTTAAAAGAATGGTCATAGTTACATGGTGAGTGGCACACACCTATAATCCCTAGCAAATTTGGAGGCTGAGCAGGAGGATTGCAAGTTCAGAGCCAGCCTAGGCAACTTAGCCAGGTCCTAATCAACTTAGTAAGACCTCTATATTATATAGGGGTGAGTGTGTAATATAAGTGCCACAGTTGATCAACACCATCCAGTTCTATGAGTAGTAATGAAATAGGGCACCTCTGCACCTCCTGCTTGTATCATTATTAATTGTGCCAGTATTTTCTAGAATTTGGGGCTTTATTTGAAAATAAATGTTACAGTATTCTGCATTGCACAGTATGATGGAATTATATTTAAGAGTGAAATTTGATTCACTGTGTGACACTGATTGAATTGTTGCCTTTCTCTTTGTAAGATTTTCTTCTTATTTTTAAGAGGTAAATTATATTTTTCTGCCATATGCAACACATAATGTTGTTTGGAATTTCAAATTAACCTTAAGTAAAGGTGCTTTGAAAAGTGCACTGTCTTAAAGAAATACATCGCTATGAAGAAATTTCTAAAGAAAACCTCAGGCCTGTGTTCTCATGATCTTAAGTTCCCTCCCAGTGTTATGATGTGTACTCCAGTCTCTTTCTCAGAATTTGTCTAATATTTTATCTAGAATTGGTCAACATCCACTCTGATTTGTGCACAGTAAAATTTTCATCAAAGACCACAAGGGTATTATATTGCAATATAACTTCAAATAAGTATTTTGTACAGCAGAAACCTAGATGGAACTGGAAATTGAATTCACCATTTCCACAAACCCTTAAACATCTGTCTTGTGCCCAACATTGTGCTTGTCACAGGAATACAGAGAAGAGTCTGCCCTTCAAGAGCTTTTTATCTAGTTGAAGACAAAAGCAAATGACATATTTTAAATATTATTACTCTAAAGTGGATAAATGAGATAAGTGAGAAATGTTTACTCATTTTAACAGTTTGATTTTATTTGATTTTAGGAGTTACCTTACGATTCATAAAAGAAGTTACAACTAGTAGTATGATTCCATTCCAATTATTGATTTATGCCAATTTTTTTCAAATAAATGCTATTTTGAAGAGTAAAGTTCCTATTGGATGTTACCCACTATGGTTTATTTAAGTTCTAAAAGAATAGATTTTTAATTTAATTCACTAGTCAATGTCTTTCTGGAAGTCAAATTTTGGGCTTCCCATTGAGCTAACCACTTCTATTGAATTACAGTGATATGTTTTGGTCTATACCGCAGTTTAAGATGGAAAGATTATGGCAATGACCCAAAAAAGTTTAATCAAGATTTTCATGTTTATAGAAATGCATACAGAATGTATAAGGGATTTAATATAACTAAGTTATATAAAATATAATAAATAAACAGATGGCATTTATAACTAATTATGCATAATATTTAACCCATTTATTAATTCATTGTAAGACAATAAGGAATCCATCTATTTACAGATACTTAATAATTACAGTTGCCCTCACTTTTGCTGGGGAGCCTTATAGGAATCCAGAGTTAAGACATCAATTATTCTATAATAAATAGTAATTGAGAAATTAAGGGAAAAATGGTTCATCCAGAGAGATTAATAGAAGAAATGCACATTCTGGCTGTAAAATCGTTTTGCTCTGAGAAACTATAGCAGCATTTCTTTATAATCTAAGAAGCACTAATGGCAACAAACTTACAAGATCAAAATATTACCTTAATAAAATTTGCAGACATTTCTCAAGATAATAGGCATTCATTTCCTTTGCTATCAACAGCTTTGGAAGCAGTTGTTAGAAATACATTTAATCTCTTTTAAACTGCAGCTCCTTAAGGCTGATGTGATCACTAAACCAAATATTTTCTAATCTACAGATTTAGTTATCAGATGCAGTTAGCACTATTCTCACAACATTAACAGGCACATATACCTAATTTCAATTTCTTTCTTAAAAGATTGTAACAGAATGCTTCTGGCAAGAATGATTTTCATATTAACACAACAACAAATGAGAATTAAAAACTTTAACTTAAATGTTTTAAAACTCTAAGAAACCAGATGGAGAAAATTCTATGAATGAGTAGACATTAAGCAAGATACCACAAATCTCTCATTCTTTCAACAGGTTGGGAATTCCCTAATGACATAGGCAATATGAATACATTTTATTAGTATTATATGGATATTTATTTACTATGTTTTCCATTATCAAATATTTAAAAAAAGTTGTTATGAAATATAACTGTCAAGAGTTTTTTTTTTTGCTATAATATTTTACCTCCCATCCATGATTTAAGGGATGGATTTTGATCAATCATAGCTGGATATTCCTATAACAAAAGCAATGGATATTGACATCTAAAATTTTGGATAGATAGTTTAGGGGAAAAAAGGACTTTTATTTAATCAAATAAATGCCACAGTAACTTGACTCTGAATCGGATTATTGCATATGCAGTAAGATTCTGTCTCACACTTCCTCCTTTAGAATTCTACAATATGTTGGTTAACAAAAATGTTAATGTTGTACCTGCAAAAGAATAACTGTCTCTGTATACTGGGGTTAACACAGTTTGGGTCTCACCCATCAATGTGAAAGTGACTTGCAAACTATTCTATCTGCAAATGATTCAGTGCTGAGCATTACAAGATGACTGTCTTACTGTCTTTTGAGACCATATCTTTTCACAAGAGAAACACCAAGATTGTATGCTTACCTTATTTATCTTCCCTAAATGCCAGTTTGGGGACTTTTTCTTTTGTTACAATCATTTTCTAGGTCTTTAATTATGATCTTAATGCTGATGATGCCCAAATTATAACTTCAAGCTCAACTCCTTCCTTGTACTCTAGACATACATATCCAAATGCCTGCATACCAACTCCATTTAGATACTCAAATGGCATCTCAAAACCATGCTCTTAATTCCCACCCTTCTGTTTCAGTATGGCTCTAGTATTCCAGTTGTTTAAGAAGAAAACTTCAAAATCCTTGCCTAATTCTCACTCTCCGAACATTCCACACCCATCCAACAGCCTTCAATGTGTCCATGATCTAGTCAGGCTTCATTGCCCCAAGGAACACTCTCAGCGATGGCCAATACAGCTCTCACCAGCACTATGGCAATCACTTTCTAACTAACATGCAAGTTCTACCTTAACCCAGTTAGTACACTATCTTCATTATTCAACAGGCAGAGGGATTAATTTAAAATCTCTCACTAAGACTGTGGTATCTCTCTGTGTACAGTTGTTGTGATGTTAGGAAAGTTCTCATAGCCATCATCAGTGTTAATTGAGGGGATCTTGAATGCAGAAACTGCAGATTTCCTTGAGTTACTCTTTGAGCCCTCTATTTGGAGATCCAAGATATAGTCAGTTGATGCCTTGACAGAGGGATGGCCTCACCTCAAATGATTATTAGGAAGGTTTCTTCAGTCTCCTCTGCCAGGTGGTTGAAGAGAGGATCTCTGGTTCAAACCTGGCTCTGTCATGGACTAGCTGCACTATGCTGAGACTGATTGACTTCTCCATGCCTACTTTTTCACAGACAAAGAGATAAAACAAAAGCATCCACCTACAGGGCATTCATGAGGATTTAATAAGATAGTATATGCCAATTGTCTACAAACATTTTGGCACAGAAAAGAATGCTCAAGACATGTTTTTATCAATTATTATTATTTTTTAAAAGCATATTTTTTGTTCAATTGTCATTGTTTCTCCTCTTCTTTTCCTTTCTACTCATGCTAACTCTCTTATTTTTTTCTCAGAGCTCTTCCATGAGCAGGAAATAGAAGGTCCTTATTTATTCATACCTTCCCTGAGACATTAGTCATTTATTGACAGTGAGAGGTGACATTCCAAAGTGGCTGGGCTGTGGGTCTTTAGAGGCTGATGGCTCTGTCACATCTTTGTTGTGTGATCCTTGGCAGGATATGAAACTTCTTAGTTTTCATAGGTAAAAAATGCAGGTAATATTTGTGTCTGCTTCATGGGGTTATCATGAAGAGAAAGTATATAAAGTACCTGGTGTATAGATGTTCTGAGCGAATATTAGCTGTGGAGATTTTTGTTTGTTTGTTTTTTGTTATTTTAAAACAGAGAAGAGAATTGCTAACAAATGTCTGGCATAAATAGGAAAGCTGCTTGGAGGCAGATGGACTCTCTGTGTCATGACTACATCAAACCTCCAAGGTGCCCTGTCTTTTGAAGACCTTGCTTTAATGACTCTCCCAGTAGCCAACTGTCTTTCAACGTTTTTTTTTTTGTTGTTGTTGTTGTTGTTGTTGTTTTTTGTTTTTTTTTTGTTGTTGTTTTTCCTTCGTTCATGGGAAATTTTCCCCAGGTTGCCAGTCAGTGAGTCACTTCTTACTCCCAGTTTTGTTCACATTTTTAACCTCCTGACAGTTGGTGAATCACCTCTCTAGTCTGCCTTATCATTTGCTTCCCTGCCCCCAGTTTCCCTAAAGAAACAAAATAGGGAAGAGAAAGACATCTGTGACCAAAATACTGAATACCTATGGCAACTCAATACCTTAAGTTCCTTTGGATAAAGCCTTAATGCAAATGCCAATAAAATAATCTTTCTCATTTCTTCCAATGTTAGAACTTATAAATCTAAACCGGTGCTCTTCTTCAAAGTCTCTAATTAAAAACTTGGATACAGCCTGGCATGGTAGCACATGCCTGTAACCCCAGCCATTTGAAAGGCTGAGGCCAGAGGGTCACAAGCTTAAGGCCAATCTGGGCAATTTAGGAGATACTTTTTGAAAATAAAAAATAGAAAGGTCTGGAGATACAGTCCAGTGGTAGAACACTCCTAGATTAAATCTCCAGTAACAGAAAAACAACAAGAAAGAGAAAAAAAAAACACCAACCACCACCTTGGGTACACACACTCAGGTTTGTTAATGAGACATTTTCCACATTGAGAAGACATTTGGAAAAAGTAATCCTAAACAGAAGAGGTAGGTCAAGAGAAAACCAGAGAGAAAAAGAAGGTGAGGATGAAAAGCAAGGGATACCAGTAAAAAGAAGGAAAAGAGATAGAGATAGCATAGTTTAGAAAGAGGAAGAAACAGAAAGGATTTGAGGAGACTGATGAAAAAAGAAAAACAAAAAAATAAAGACTAAAGAAAATGGAATAGTGTTTAGAATACTGATTGGAGAGAGAGAGTGATACAGCTCACATTACGGCTTTACCATGCACTATGTAACCTAGAGAAAGGTAGTTCCTCAGTCTCCTCATCTTCAAAATCAGAGTAATAATATTACCTACTGCACAAGGTTGTTGAGTTGAGTGAGGTAATGCATACAAAGCACTTTGAACCATTTCTGGAACATAAGTGCTCAATGAGTGTAGCTATAGTCATTATTAGCTGGAATATTTCTTCTTAAAATTGGGATAATTTTAAAATTTATTGCCTTCTTTCAATTATCAGTATTTACAGTTTCTGCCAATTCCTGAATATATACAGATCCAATGATTAGAAAAAAAAATTCTTACTAAAGATTTCCAATAGATTTGTCAGTGATACTGAATGTTACTATCTCACTAAGAATGTGCTAAAGAAAATTCAGCTAAACAAGTTTTTTAACAACTTGCACAAATGTGCTGTAAACACCCAGAGGGGGAAAAACTGAAATGCATTTTGTACTGGATGTAGTGTATCTATTTTAGAATATCTAGGTACCATCCAAGAGGCAGGACCTACCGTTTTAAATACTGGTGTCTAAAAGAGAAGCCTGTGCCTTAAATGTGTTTTCCTACATTTCACAGGGAGCTCACCCCACATCTCAGCATGTGTGTGTGACTGTCTTAGCTACCTGATGGTAAACAAAGTGGATAACTACTCCTGACTATTGAACCAACAAAAAAGTTCTAATCAAAAGGATCTTCTCATCAGATGTTCACATATTCAAAAGTTTACCACATCCCATAATGTGTTGACATGTTTTCTGTGATTTGCTAAGGGGCAGGAGAGACTTTCTTCCACTTAACAGTAGGCTTCTACAATCAGGATCCTGGAGGGTTTTAGCAGTTCAAGCAGGTGAGTGACAGACGTGATTACAATCCTCAAGAAATGGAAGCTAGATTGTCTGCATCTTCTCTTCCCACCACTCCCCTATAAAATATCTCACATTAAACTGACAAAATAATAAACTTCAGAAAATACTCACAGCTCAGTGACACTCACATATTCAAGCTGTTATTAACAACTAGTCAGACACCTAATATTGCCTTGCTTCGTGTGACTTGAAGACTGATGATCCTTTCCACTATCATCTGATACTGTCATTTTATAACAGAGCAGGACAGAAGAAGAAAAGACATGAACTGTAGTTTAGAGGCCTTGGTTAACTAGTAGTCATGGATTTGCCAATGATAAATGAAAATAATGGTCTTACATATGAGTAGTATTTTCCAGGAATTTTTCACATGCATGACCTCCTCAATTTTCTCTGTGATCTTAAGGACATTTAATCTCTAAGATTTAAGTTCTATGAAATAATCTAGAGCTTACATTCTTGATGCTAACAACAAAGATACTAAAAGCTTGTGGAAAAATATTTGTGGCAAAATACATAGACTTTGGCAAGCCTGGTAACTGCATTACCTTTGTTATTGTGCCTTTATTTTCCTTCTCTTTCCCTAAGGAGTAGGAAGCTTTCAGGCAACAAGAGTCACCTTTGTTAAAACACAGCTATTTTGTTTTTCTCTATATGATTTTCTCTTGGTTCTCAAGTTTGTTCTAATGGAAAATTTGATCTTGCTAATTCAAGGTATCTCAGTCAGATCTAGATATACTTCAATCTCTCCAGTTCTAAAACTCCGTTATGATGTTCTTTTTCCTTTTCTCATCTCCCTAAGGATAATCCAGTTTCTGGGAGGCTCAGTTTCTGGCACCAGCCAGGCCACAGTTCTATATGAAGTATGTCATTGTTCATCTGTAATGGTCAATGCTGAGTGTTTTGTTCACTTGACCTTGTGGTACCATCTGTCTCTTGATACCTGTCCTCACCTGAAGGCCATATCCCATCATGGTCTGCAGTACCCAATAGTGTAAATCACTAAACCTCCTTTGGGATTCCAGGCCTACATTTAACTCTTGCTGCTAGGGTGCATGAGGGTTTGAGAGTCTTTCCTTATATCTGTTCAGAAACCTCCTTCTGTCATAGTCTGTCTCCAGCTCAGCCATGATGAAGGTCTTAGGACTTCTCTGCGGTTGAAATGAAGCCGGCATGGAGCTCCACCATGGCTCCATCAGCTCAGGGACCCCCAGCACTTAAACAGGCTTTCCTTTGCCCTCTCACTGGGGTTTAGATGCCAAGGAATGGAGGAAAGACCCCTTTCTGGCATCCACTAATGTACAGTCAGTCCCTCTCAGATTTTTTTCTTCCTATAAACTGATAAGATTTTCATGTCTTTTAAGTGACAAAAAAAAAGCCCTGATTGTAAATCATCTTGCATTTTTGCCAACTCTATAACTGATAGGATAAATCAGATATTCTGCACCCTCTTTATGCTCAAAACCCAACTTTTAAAATTTCAAGAAGAAACTATAGTCTTTCAAAAAAGCTCAGACAAATAAAAACACTGACTTTTGAATTACTTATGGTTTCTGGTTCAGATTAGTAATAGACTCCTTAGTCTCTCTTAGAATTAGTAATATATAATGGTTAGACACTTGGTCTCAAGAGCCGGAATACTTAGATTCAAATATTTTACCAATTATCTGACATTACTTGTATCAATCTCTCTGTAGTATATATTTTCATCTAGAAAGATAGGCATAACAAAGGTTCCTGCCTCAAAGGGTTCCTGTGATTAAATAAATTAAGCCCTTAGAACAGTGTGTGGCATTTAGTAAGCAGTTATCTTTACTGTTAAAGTGCATCTGGCAAAAATCATAAGCACTTATCTTTACCATTAAAATTCTTGTTACTGAAGATCTAAAATATCAATAATTTGACTTAGGTCCTATTAGTTTCTCTTGTGTTTCTTATATTAAGGCAATAATCTCAGCCTACTTAAAGAAACATTCAAGCATATTATCCAGCTGTAATGAATAAAATCAAGTACCTTTTTAACCAAAATTATATACCACTTAGATATGCAGAATATAATTCATGTTGTTTTATGGATAAGATGGACCCAGTAATAGAGAACAGGCTACACTTTTTTCAAATGTACCTAGATTTATCTACATTTACATTAGGTGAATCTAAAAGAATTCATCTCAAAGCTCAATTTACTACATGAGGTCTTCTCTGATTAATACCTTGTACCTTCCTGTAGATTTCTAATACCCTTCCACCACACGTCCAAATTAAAAAAAAAAAAAAAGAACATGATCTCTCTTCTTTGAATTCCTCACAACTGTTTCTATCCCTTATGTGGTACTTAACTTATTGCATATTGTATAATTATGATCTTTTTATTTGTGTATTCTTCCCAACTGGATTATTTACCCCCATTGCTTTTTCTTTTCTTATAATGTCTACTGTAATATTTCATAATAAGGAGATTATAAATAAATGCAATTGAATTCAATTTAGAAAACCATCTCTCAGAGAGGTAGCTAAGTTGCAGAGAAAAGATTGTTAAGAAATGCTGGATGAGATAAATGTAATGTAGCATCTTGGTTAACAGCATCTACATCAGGTAAAACTGCAACAGGTTTAAATCATAGTCCCAGATAGTTATGGGGATTAAAGATGTGTGCAAAGTGCTTAGCACAGCATCTGGCACAAAGTTACTCCTAATTAATTGCAGCTACTAAGTCTAGGGAGGTGATGCAAAATATCCTGCATGAACCTCAGAATTCCAGCTAAATTCTGATTTAAATTGAGTAGAAGTTTAGAAGCTGTGATAGGCTAAAAAAAGGCCAATCTAGATACCTATGTCCTAATTTCCAAAACTTGTGACTATTACCTTATATGTAAAAATGGACTCTATAGATAGGATTAAGATAAGGATATTGACATAAGAGATGCTATTTTTAGATCAGAAAAGTCCCCCAAAACTTGTGTGTTGACAGCTTGGTCCCTGAGGTAGCTGTGTACAGTGGTGAGGTTTGGGGAAGTGATTAGGTGAGAAGGGCTCTGACCTCATCAATGAATTAATGCATTGATAAATTTATAATTTAATGGGCTATTGGGGGTGGAAATTTGAGGAGTTGATGCCTAGTTGGAGGAAGTAGGTCATAGGGGACATGACCTTAAAGGGGATATTGGAACCCTGCGCCCTTCTTTTTTCTTTCTGCTTCCTAGCAATCATGAGGTGAGAAGCCTTGTTCTGCCATTTGCTCCCCACCATTTGCCTTGCTATGGGCCCATAGCAATGGAGCCAAGTGCCCATGGACTAAAACCTCTGGACCCATGGACCAAAATAAGTCTTTTCTCCTTTTAAGTTGTTTTTTCTCAAATATTTTGTCATGAAGATAGAAAGGTGACTAACAAAAGAGACTTTCTTGGATTAAGTATATAATCATAGGGGTCTCAGGTAATCATAAGAAGGAGGTAGGAGAGGAAAGAGACAATAGGCAATATAAAGTCAGAAGCAACTAATTGTGATCATGAACCAAGGGATACGGGCAGCCATTAGAAACTGAAAAAGGTAAGATTTGTCCCTCATAGACTCCATAGGAACCAGACCTTATCGGCACCATGAATTCAGCCTCAGAAGACTCCTTTTGTATTTCTGACCTCCAGATGATAAGTGTGTATTATTTTAAACCACTGAATGTATAGTAGTTTGTGTAGTGATGTTAATACAGAGGACATAAAACAAAAATCAGGATATAACTACTTCAAAAAATGATTTGGGAATTTATTATAAACACACATTTACTACATGACCAAACAATTGCATTACTAAGTACGTCCCCAGGAAAAATGGAGTTTTGTATTAAAGTATTCATAGTAGTTTCATTCATAATAACTCAAAATTTGTAACAAAATATATGTCCAATAGATAAATGAACAAACAGAATTTTATATATTGGAATACAAAAACATAGCAATAGAAAGAAGCTATGATGTAATAACATGGACATACCAAAAAATATTATGCTAGCTGAAGTCAGGAACAAAAATGTACACATTGTGTCGTTCCATTTTACAGGTTCTAAAAAGACAAAATTAATCTATCCTGACAGAAACCAGGTTAGTGATTACCTAAAAATATGGAAACTTTGGTTTTAGGGAGCAAAATATAGGATAAAGGAAACATTTTACATTTTAATGATGGTACTAAATATGTGCAAATATAACAAAACTCATTAAATTGTCCTGGCATTATTAAAGACCTTAGAGATGTTGAGGACAGAAGCCTACACTAGACTCTTGAATTCATGTGAAATCCAAATTTTCCACCTATTTCCAAAAAGCAGTACTGGGAAATTGTATGAACAAATATTTATTTGTATAATTGAAAATCTTAAAATGCTATTCCAAATATAGAAAACTTAAAGAATTGAGATATATATATATATATATATATATATATATATATATATATATATATATATATATTTAGGGTATCCTTTAGGGGGGACATGTTGTCCCTCTGAGTAAGCCATATGATTTAAATTGAATCACATTAAATTACCCTCTGTGTAGGTCAAAAAATCACATATCAGCAATTCTATATGATTAGAAATAGTGAAAAATCAATTTTCAACTAGTTCCAAGTATTTAAACATAAGTGATTTACTCTTACAAAGTAAAAAAAAATAATATATCATTGAATGAAAATTCTTTTCCAATGTATGTGAATATCCTTTTCCAATGTACACTTTAAAATTCAGAGTAAAATTGTTGTTATTATTTTATTCCATCAATTGAATTTCAAAGAGAGTATATATTTTTAAAGTATTTTTACATACAAAATGTTGTCGGTTTAAAACACCCTGCATATATTTACATTCTAAATCAGTGTCACTTTCATCATATGTTACCATAGTAGAGTGTTTCTTCTGTAGTGAATTTTTAAAAAAGAGCAAAAACAGGGTATTCTTAAGCAAGCAGACTTTGACAAGCTGCTCTGCACAGCTTAAGTGCATGTTTTTGATTAATTCAGGTATCTATAATTATCTAAAAAGCAATCTAGATATAACCAATTTCAATCCAATTCAGGTCATTCCTTCAATCTTCATGCCACTAGTTACCGGTTAAAATGATGGTTTGGGCATGTTTGGAAACCACTGCTTCTCTGTGGACTGGGATAATTGATGAGGGCCTACTATAAAAAATAAAATTAAAAGGTCAAAGCATCTACCTATTCTATTTCTATTTGGTGGTAGCAGCTGTAATTGATCTGGGGAAAAGAAAGTCCTGGAGGCAACCTGTAACACTTATGTTTCTTTCTTGGTTCATCTCAATTGGTTTAAAAATAAAGGCATTTAGATGTACTATTTTAGCCCTTATGGAAGTATGCATACTGAAGGCATAGTCCTAGAAATCTTGTTTCTTTGGCTAGAAGGGACTTTAATTAAGTTTGGATTCAGAAAAGGAAAGATAATTCTGTAAAAGAAGAAGACATAGCAATTTTTCTTATTAAGATGAGAGATTTGGGGCCTGGAAGAAGTGCTTCATAAATCCTACTTTTAATTATGAAATAATACCTAAATTATTGAAAATAAAGCAAAAAGAGATAGTTCTACCACCATAATATTAGTTTTCTCCTTCCCAGGTTTTTAGAAAGTATCAAAAACACATTCTTTCTATTCTTTTTTAAATATTTTTTTTATTAATTGTTGATGAACCTTTATTTTATTTACTTATTTATATGTGGTGCTGGTAACTGAACTCAGTGCCTCACACATGCTAGGGAAGTACTCTACCACTGAGCCCAGCTCCATCTTCTTTCTATTCTTAAAATAATAAAGTAATATAGATTAAAATAGGGCTGGGACTCAGCGGTGGAGCGCTCTCTCTAGCATGTGCAAGGTGCTGGGTTCAATTCTCAACACCACATAAAAATAAATAAATAAAATAAAGATATTGTGTCCAACTATAACTAAATTAAAAAAAAACACATTAAAATGTCATTAATGTTTTGTTCTTAATATTTTCAGAAAATATGTTCTCCTTTTTTGAATTGTAGAACATATTTCATAGAATTTTCAAAATGATTCGTGTCAAAGCAATAAATACCTTTCTTCTATCAGACTACAGCAGTTCTGTTTGTTTCCAAGATCTAATTGTCCTTCCTTTCTGAGTGGGTCCAATCTTCAGAATCCACTAAAATTGCAAATTAGCAAAGAAGATAATTCTTAAGCATGGTTTTATACTCTTGTTGGTATAGCCACGTCTACATAAACTCCAGTGACTGAAAATAACTGTGTTTGGGGGTAGGAAGACATATTTTAAATACCTTCCTTTTGAGATGAAAATAAAACTCCCTTGTTTGTTTCTTTTTTCAAGGAAGCTTTCTCTGATTAGAAATGCAGAACCAATAGAACCGAGGGCTATTATCTGAAATGCTTCCCTCGACCTTGTCTTAAGATGTCTGTCAGTGAGGACAGATACAATTGGTAAGCTCTCAAGTGGAATAACTAAAGACAAATATAGGAGGTTAAAGTGGTCCCCACAGTAATGGAGACAGACAAACCCAGACCTGCAAACTTCCTATTACCTATTTGCCTGTAGGCCCCAATACCTTAAACTAGACCTACTTTCATTAATTTGGCTTTGTTGTTTGTCCTCCTAAACTACCATTGTTGGCTCTATTTTAGTTTTGTTCTTGGATTTATCTTTCATCTTCCATTCTTTTAATTTCTCATTCTTTTCTTCTTGAATTCCTGTTATCATTTATATCAGCTACTGCAACTTCTCTTATTTTCTTCTTTTTATCTATTTTAGGATTTCTTTTCCTCTATAAATGTGCATTTATTAAAACCTTATGATTAATGAGTAATTTAATTCTTTTAGTGAAGTAGATTATACTGCCAGATCCTAGTTGGATTAATTTTCTTCTCATTTAGGGAAAGAGCACTGAACTAATTAGCCTGTGAAGATGTTCATGGAGAAGATGGCACATGTCAACAATTGACCCAGAGTAGTGATAGCATGGGTGATCTTTACAAAATTCTCCTTACTGATATTCTTTAATTTTCACAACTAATTATTATTTATGAAGAAAGAAACACGACAGAATAAATTAAGCCCCGTTGCTCAAGGTCACACAGCAAATGGAAGAATAGAACAGAAGCTCAGGTCAACTGATTACAAAGATCATTATCTTTTTAATCTGTAACCTTGGGCAGAGAAGAATATCTAAAAAGTAAAAGCCTATCTTAAAACTATAGAGGATTTTTATGAAATATAAGCTTGAATTTAATGTCTTTACTTTGGAAAGCTTATGTAAATTAAGTCTGATTCCTATCAGTCTCCTTTAGATTAGATGTTGGCTAATTTTTTAAATTAGTGTCTGTTTTTGTAAAAAAAAAAATTATTGAGACAAACAGCCACACCTAGTTGCTTGTGTATTCTATCTGGCTGCTTTTACACTGTGATGGCTGAGCTATGTAGTTATAACAGGGATCATAGATTGCTGAAAGCTGAAAATATTAAATTATTTAAGGCAACATCCTTGCCTTAAATAATTTTTCGGGGGGGGGCGGTGGGGGCAATTGTCCATCCTTAAACATCCACTGAGACTAGATTGTAACTAGAAAAGTATAATTTCCTTAGAAGTGAACTGCGTCTGTGCATGGTTACCAAATTAACCATTTTCAGTTTATTTTTTAATAACATTACATTCCAGTCACTCTCTGGTTGGCAGATTCTACTCCAGGTATTTATTATTGAAAATCAGTACTACTGACATAATTCAATTGTGGTTCAATACTTTTAAACACATAAACTCAAATTATAAAAAAAATTTCTGAGCTTCCAGGTTGTTCTCAGCAGGGCTTTTGCTGATATTGGCTAGTCTCCCCTAGACAAGAATTAATTGATTTGCTTAAGAAAGAAAAATATTGAGAAATGTTTCTGTGTTTTGCAGAGATTAAATCTGTTGGATGTTCACTGCCTTGTCTCAATAGTCACTAAACAATATGATGTGACAGATGTTTGAGAAACTTCATGTACTAATTATACATCTCCATTTTTAACTTCTCAACTAATGAGAGTATTGGTCTCATAGAGTTGTTTGTTTTTTTTCCTATCTCTAATGAAAACCAAGGGATAAGTAATAAGAGTGCACATATAATATATATTTTATTCATCGATACGATGGTTTGAATGTATTCCCCACAAAGTTCATGTGTTGGAAACTCAGTCTCCAATGCAAAAAAGTTGGGAGATGAGAACTTTCAAGAGATGATGAGGTCATGAGGCACGGCCCTCATCAAGATTCATGTCCTAATCTCAGCAGCAGTTTGTTTACCTCAAAAGCAGACTTGTGATAAATGTAAGCTCAGCTCCCTCTTGCTTGCTGCCTCTTGTCTCTCCACCTTCTGTCATGAGATGACACAGTAAAAAGACCTTGCCAGATGCTGGTACCTTGATATTCTGGCCTCCTGAACTATGAAAAGCAAGCTTCTTTCTTATAAATTAGTCTGTGGTATTCTGTTGTAGAAATACAAAATGGACTAAGAGTAAATGTACAAACATTATTTTCCCCTTAAATAAAAATTTAAATGCATACTACAGAATTCATAAAATTTTCTGGAAATTCTACTTTCCTCAGGAACTATCCATCTAAAAAATGAATTTCATAAAGCCACTCTATGCCACATTAAAATTTCCTTTCATTTTGTCTTTGTTTTACTCCTTTTAAAATAATTTCTTAGTTTTGTATACAAAACAAAATCTTCATTGCTTTTGAAGGCTTGAGTTCTATTTCTTCTCAACCTTTGTCATTCCATATTGGACTTTAAATCTTCTTAGTCTAAATGTATGTATGTGGCAATATTGCCATTTTTCTTGGTTGTTTCAGATTTTTTACTCTTCATTTTCATTGTGTTTTTTGTACATTACAATTATATATAATAGTGGAATTCAGTGGGCCATATTCATACACACATGTAGCATAATTATTGACTATAATGATCAGTCTATAATTATACCATGATTTTCTATAAAAGGAAATTCTGTTTCTTTCTTTCTTTTTTCTTCTTTTCTTTTTTTGTAATTCTAGATGGAAAGAAGGCCTTTATTTTATTTTTATGTGGTGCTGAGGATCGAACCCAGTGCCTCACACATGCTTGGCAAGTGTTTTGCACTGAGCTACAGCTCCAAAATTCTGTTTCTATTTTGCTTCCTGATGATTTTGCTTCCATTGAATGTGTGCAGCATTCTCCTCAGAGAAGAGTCCACAATGATCCCTGAATTGTAATGAAGAGTGTTGTAGTCATTTTTTTTCACTGCTGTGACCACAAGACCTGACAAGAACAGTCAGAGTAGGAAGTTTATCTGGGGGGTCTCACTGTTTCAGAGGGCTCAGTCCATAGACAGCCAGCTTCATTGCTCTAAGAAAAACACCATGGCAAAGCGTGTAAGAAAGGAAAACAACTCAGGACATTACAATCAGGAAGTAGAAAGCATCCCTCACCACGGACAAAATGTAAACCCCTAGAGCATGCCCTGGGCAACCTACCTCCTCCAGCCACACCTACCTGCCTAGAGTTACCACCAAGTTACTTCCTATCAATGGATTAATGCAGAGTTTAGGTTAAGATTCTCATAACTCAATCATTTCACTTCTAAACTTTCTTGCATTTTCTGATGAATGAGCTTCTTAGGCACACTTCATATCTACACCATACCAGATAGTTCCAAGTCCATTACACTACAGGTATAGTTTGGATTATTTTCCTTCTAAATGCATTGGCTCACAATCTTATCTTTCTCCTTCTAAGGCTCATTTTTTTTTTTCCATTAATGCAGTTCCATGATGTCTTCCTACAGTCTATCTCCATCAGATTGGCATTTCTTCAGCCAAAAATCTTAGCATTATTGGCAAACTTGGGAGTTTGATTGTGACCACTTTCTTTTCCACATAGTTAATAAGATCAGCCTCTGAAACAATCCCTGATACTAAATAATTGGATAGATCACTAAAATAAAACAATTTATGAACTATAATTAAATCTTACATTTTTATGTCCATGCCTAAGAGTTTTGAATCAAATTTGGAAAATAGATGAATTAATTCAGTTGTTGTAGAAGGTAAAGCAATAGTTAAATGGACCCTTGAATATTCAGTGAGTGTAGGGAACTACTATCATTCTTAAAAAAAGGCAAATAATAAATATCTCTCCAGTGTGAATTTGAGATTCCTCTTGAAAAATTCCCTTACTTAGAAGTCATTCCAGGATAGACCTTGTATGTGCTATTGTCCTTTAATACTAAGGACCAATTATGAACAAGTCTTTCACTTCATATCCATGAGTGTGACAGGGAATAAACTAGACCATGCCAACAAAATTTTATTTACTGCACAAGGGATGGAGATATATATATATCTTTGAATCTATAGAATCTAATCTGTAAATCATGACTTTTTCTGAAGTTTCAATTACTCATTCTAATCCCAGAAAGTTTCTCTTCAGCTTCTACCATTTTATGACCTAGGCTTTCACACTTAGCTTCCTTCTTAGGGTTTCCACTCAAAGTCAGTGTACTACAAAGGAAATCTTGACTGGATCAGTAAAAAGTACAGACACAGATGTACAGATATGTTAGACAGTTCTGAAATTTGAAAGATGCCCAGTAATTTAACTTTGCTTTGTGAAAAAGCAAACAATTATTAAGCCATACAGGTCAGCAGGTAAAGCAATCATTAATTGTGTGAATGTAGCAAGTGGTTGTTCTCTTTTTTTCTGGATAATACTTGTAGAAGATGTTTTTGAGGCCTAAGCCACATCTTCTCAGTTCCTCTTGGGTTTCAGCTGCAGCTGTGGGATAAATCCTGTGCCAGCTGCAGGCATCCCCACACCCCTCAAGCTTCTGCTCTAACACCCCATCTTTCTTTATTCTGTTTCCACAAAGAGCAATCCAGTCAACTCTCCCAAAGACAATCCTCCTCAAGTTGAGGAGAATCAGTAGCAAATGACTGAACTCTTGGCCTTCCAGTGTCCTAGTACTTTGGTGGGGAGGATCATTCTGAGTGCATTCTATTTAGTTTCTAAGAGGGTCAGCATATGTAGTGGCACAGCAATGAATTTCATGTGTATATACCGACTCACTAACACAATTTATTGACTTTCTATGCTTCCTTGTTTCACCTTCCTCATTTCTAGCCAACTTAAGGGAGAAAGGATTTATTTTGGCTGTTTTAGAGGTTTTAGTCAATAATCAACTGGCTCCATTGCTCTGGTCCCGAGGTGAGGCAGGGATGAGACAAAGCAAACCTGTTTACCTGATGGCAGGACATGGAGGGAGAGAGAGAGGAAGGAGTCAAGGACAAGATACAGTCCTCAAGAGCACCCCCACAAGGACCCACTCTCTTCAACTAGGTCCCACTTCCTATGTTTCACCACCTCCCAATAGTTCACTCAAATTATTAATCCATCAACAAATTAATCCACTGAGGATTAATGACCCAATCATTTCCTAAAAGCTCCACATCTGAAAATTTCTCCATTAGGGACCAAGCCTTCAACACATGAAACTTTGGGGAACATCCCAGATCCAAAAATAACATCAGGCATTCTATTTTACTACTTGAAAAAAAGTGGCAAATTATAGTAACAGTATTTAGCAATGGTAACTATGGGCATCATGAATGCTATTAACAAATATGATAAAGAGAATTTTTGCTCATGAAGAATGATTTGACGAGGAAGTAAAATCATGGAAGAATGATGAAAAGCACATCATATTTCTATGAACGTTGTGGAAATTTACACCAGTGTGGTAAAAAAAAAAATGCAAACTCTAACTCTAGATGTGAATTTTGTGGAAGAGGAACTATATTCCTGAAAAGATATCACATAACATTATAATTGTTACTTGTAACTACATTCAAAACATCAAAGTATGCCAGTAAATTTTCTTTATATGATATAAAGGTAGAACAATGTTAGGGTTGAAATAATAAATAACATCTTCCCTTCCTAACCTCATATTGGACTAATTAAGAGGAAAACAGGAAGCTGAGCATGGTGGCACATGAATATAATCCCAGCGGCTGGGAGGCTAAGAGAGGAGGATTGTGAGTTCAAAGCCAGCCTCAGCAAAAGCAATACACTAAGCAACTCAGTGAGACCCTGTCTCTAAATAAAATACAAAATAGGAGTGGGGTAGGGGTGTGTGTGGCTCAGTGGTTGAGTGCTTCTGAATTCATTCCCTGGCATCAAAAGAAAACAAAGAGGGGGGGGGATAGAGAGACAGATACAAACACTGGTTACTGGTTACGGGTTAGACTGGCTTACAGGCCAGGGCCTTTCTCATGCTTGTTCATTCAGTCACAGGAAACAATGTCCCCTCCTCCCACCACCAGGCATTCCTGAGTGGAGGGCCTCTTCCCGAAAAACTTAAAAGAGGAGAAGCCAACCTGTGTGTCTGCATGTACTTTTTCTGCATGGCTAAATCCCAAGAAAAATCAAAGTTGAGAGGACTGTAATATACCTGCCCAGTTTCTCCTTCCAAACTCCATGATCAAATATAACTCTTCACTCTGTAGGAAAGGAATACGGACATGGAGACCATAAATGTTACACTAGTTAAACATACTATGTGGAATGAGACTCAGGACTGGGGAAAAACAAGACACATATGTACTCCCAACAGATTGAGCACAAGTTGCTGAACTCAAGTTGCTGAGGATCTGTCATCATCTGAAATATCACAGTCTCCTACAACTCTTGCCATTTTCTGCTTCTAGTTTCTATTAGATAATCAAATATTTGTTTGTTAAGGTGCATTTGAGAATGACATGACTAGATTCCAAAATAAGTACAGACCATTATTATCTATTTAAAATGCACTCAAGAATCAATTATTCTGAATTCTTTCATTCATATTAGAGTTCTTGTGCACAGGGAAGCCAGCTGAGAAATACAAGGATGCTGGAAGGCAATCGTCAACCAATAAGAAAGAATCATGAAATAAAAGCTTTGGCTTCTTCTACTTTGGACAGAAAAGTTCAAGTGCATTCTACATCAGTCTGCAAAGGATCTCCAGTGGGTTTGAGTTTAGTCACCCATAGCAGTAATCAGTTCAAAAATACAATCAATATAAGAAACTCACCTTTGGGCTGGGGCTGTGGCTCAGCGGTAGAGCACTTGCCTAGAATGTGTGAGGAACTGGGTTTGCTTCTCAGCACCACATATAAATAAAGTCCATTGACAATAAAAAAATATTTTTTTTTTAAAAAAATAATCTCACCTTTGACTTTTGTTTGTTTGTTTGTTTTAATGCTGGGGATTGAAACCAGAGTGCTTTACCACTGACCTCCATCCCAAGCCCCATTTATTTTTTTGTTTTTGAGACAGGGTCTCACTAACTTTCTTAAGGACCTCACAAGGTGGCTAAGGTTGGCCTCAAATTTGCAATCCTCCAGCCTCAGTGTCCAAGTCACTGGGACTACAGGCATGTGCCATCAGGCCCATTTCACCATTGATTTTTAACCAGTATTTGATATTATCTAGTTTCAATAGTTGCTATTAAAAGATAATCCAGTGTCACGTTTTTCTATCTTCCTCTCTCTCTCTCTCTCTGTCTCTCTGTCTCTCTCTCTCTCTCTCTCTCTCTCTCTCTCTCTCTCACACACACACACACACACACACACACACACACATACATACACACACACACAGGAAAGTCATTAGAAATCAATCTAATGACTTTACAAGTTACAAGAGACCTGGACAGTTTAGATTCATTTAAAATTTTAGAAGTCCCTAATAGTTAATAGCCAATGTTGATAGACTCTTTAATGTGCAAGAAGCTTTAGTGTGTCAAGAATATTATCCCTAATGCCTAATTTATTTTCCTAATAAAATCATTAAATATATAATAGTACTTCAAGCATTAAAAGTTAACATTCCTATAAATATCTACACTGTACCTCATAATTAAGAAATCAATATTTCTCCAAACATTTGAACATTGACTACAAACTTATTTATTTGAATTACCCTACAATTCAATTTAAATCACAAACGTGCTATTTCATAATCTAATGTTCTAAAGCTTTAAACTCTTTAAGTAGTAGGACAAACACATGGATTAAATGATAATAATATGAATTTATTATTGCACTTTCAGTGAAATCAGTTAAATTTTTCTTGAATTTAAAACCATATATTTATATTCTTTTCTTTATTAACTTCCTTCATAACCTGTGGCATGTTCTTATTCTTTTATATGAGTCACAGTGAGTTTAGCATAGGTATCTTCCTAGCAACAACCTTGATAGTCAAAAATGAAAAAGTTTCATTTATAGTTTAGGAGGTAGATTATGGATTATCTGGCACAGATTCCTGATTGGGATGTGGGACAAAGATGTACCTGCACTTTATTCTCTCAACAATCATTATTGATGTATTATTATTATTACGTCTGCTTAAAAAGTTATTCTGAAACAATAGCTTAAAACAAAACTATCCATTACCTCATCACTTCTGTGAGTCAGAATCTGGGCACTGCTCATTCCGAGGCTCAGGGCTTCTCTCAAGTCTACTATCAAGATGACATTCAGAGATGCAAATCAAAATCACTCGAAGATTTCATCTGACTCCAGTCAGAATGGCAGCTATTATGCATACAAACAACAATAAATGTTGGCAAGGATGTGGGGGAAAAGGTGCACTCAGCTGGTGGGACTGCAAATTGGTGCAGCCAATATGGAAAGCAGTATGGAGATTTCTTGTAAAATTGGGACTATAACTACCATTTAACCCAGCTATCCCACTCCTCAGTCTATACGCAAAGGATTTAGAAACAGCATACTACAGGGATACAGCCACATCAGTGTTCATAGCTGCACAATTCACAATAGCTAAACTGTGGAACCAACATAGATGCCCTTTGATAGATGAATGGATAAAAAAAAATGTAGCATGTATACATAATGGAATATTACTCAGCAATAAAAGAAAATAAAATCATGGTATTTGCAGGTAAATGGATGGAGTTAGAGAAGATAATGCCTAGTGAAGTTAGCCAATCCCAAAAAACCAAATGCCGAATGTTTTATTTGCTAAAAGGAGGCTGATTCATAGTGGGATATGGAGAGGGAGCATGGGAGGAATAGACAAACTCTAGATAGGGCAGGGGTATTGGAGGGGAAGGGAGGGGCCTGGGGTAATTAATGATGGTGGAATATTATGGAGATCATTGTCCAATGTACATGTATGAAGACACAAATTGGTGGGAATATACTATGTATACATCCAGAGATATGAAAAATTGTGCTCTGTATATATAATAAGAATTGTAATGCACTCTGCTGTCATATATAAATAAAAAAAATTTAAATGTTTTTGAGGAAAAAAAAACAAAAGATGACATTCAGAGATAAGCCATTTACAAGGCTCAACTGAATGAGTTTCCAAGCTTATTAATTTGGCTGTGTGCAAAATTCAATTCCTCCTGGGCATTTCTTCACTTCCTGTTGACTAGAACTACCCTCAGTTCCTTGTTGCTTGGGCTTCTCCATAGCACAGCTCACAACATGGCAGTTGGCTCCACCAGAGCAAAAGAACCAACAAAGCTCAAGAGACAGTCAAGGGTAACTGTGGTGCAGATGATGGGCAATCATCCATACTGATCAGTGCTTTTGGTATATTTCTACTTTTTCATGAACCTTTTGTTTTAGTCACTCTTCTCTGTGTTACTCCTCTATATTTAATCAGAGAGAAACAAACAAACATGCAAAAAAACTATAACTTGTCAAGTTCATATGCACAAGAAAAGGAGCAAAACTTTGTCTATTTATTAGAATAATTTCTTTACAAGTAATCCTATTCTATTATATGTTCTTCCTTTATTATGTTCAAACTTTTCACACTTATAAATTTTTTCTCTTTGATGTGTCATTCTGAATTCATGGACTTTCACACATTCAGTTATGTCAAATTAACAACAATTATCATTGTTTTAATGCTCAATTTTTCATAACTTGAACAGTTGATCTTTCCTTAGATGGGTCCTTTATCTTTTCAGGTCTTTCCTCAACACTGTCAAAAACATCTTTCCTCTCTTGTTGAAAACTGCATGTTTCAGATCTATTGCTTTAAATCGTAACTTTTTACTGCTTTAAAACAATGAAACCATTACCCTCTAATAAGTCATGATTTTCTTTAGTGGAAAACGGTATATCAGGAAGGGGAAAAAAACCCTCTGGGTATTAGGAGTACACATATTTGCACTGTTGTAAGAGAGTGCTAATATTTGCTAAATTGTAGAAAAAGATATGGAATAAGTTTTTCTTTTTAAGGTCAAGTTTGATTTTTCTAATCTAACATTATATTTAGCATTCTGTTGTTTGTCCTATGTATTTAAAAAAATTTACAAACTACTAACAATTTTTACTACTCAAAATGCAAATCTGGTGAGTAAGATTCACAGTATGTAGTTTCCCAACAAGGAAGTAAAGAACTTCCTGAATTAGTCCAAGCAACTCACGTCAACCGAACCCTAAAACTCACTTCACGTTAATAACCATTATTGAGCAATCTTTTTACTCACCCTCTCAGTTTCTCATAATATTGAGTATTCATTCCTGTGACTTCTTTTTATCTATGATTTAACAGCTTCTCAGTGATCGACTATGCAAAGTCTTTGCACTTATTCAAACAGAACTGCTTTTAAGTGAAGAAAGAAAGAAAGGTCTATATGAAACCACCAACTCCAAATCTTCTCCTAAATATAGACAAATATTCCAATTTTCATAACTTTACCATCTCCTTCAACAACCACCCTTCCATCCATTACTATTTCTGTACTTGAAAAGGTGACCATTATTATATTCACAGAAACTAAAATGAAATACACATGCACACAATGAAGGTATTTTTTTTACTAGTACATAATAATTACACAGAATACTGGACTTCATTATGGTATTTTCATGTGTATAGCATAATCTGATCAATTTCAATCTCTAATTTTTTTACATACTTTCTGCAGCAAACATTGCTGTTTGATTGAGCTAATATTCCCCTGTGTCCCACTCCTTTCTTGCTGTCTCCAATTATAGCAGGTAAGAAACTAAGTTCTCACTTGAATGATCAACAATGCAATTACCATGTGACTATTCCAAGGCATGGGATAGGAGCTGTTAAATCTACCTGCAATTTAATCCTTATGTCACAGTATTCTTCTAGAGAAACCCAAACTAAGAAAGCATTGGGAGGAGTAATTCTTATAATACTGTAGCAACCCAATGTCTTACCATTGGTGAACTGAGTCAGACTACAAGGGGAAGAGGATAAACAGCATATACAACATCTCTCAGATTTGAGAGACAGAAGGACTGTAAAGATAATAAGACCTGGGAGGTATTTGGGTGTTGTGCAATTGATATGATAAAGAAAGAAAATTGAAAAGTCACATCAAGCAACCACCAACTCAGAAAAGAATGAGAAAGTAATTGGTCTGTGATGTCAGTATTTAAAGAGATCCTAAGCACAGGACAGACTGTGTTAAAACCACTATATGTGGAATTTACTATGTTCCACTAACTCTCTTTCATTAAATGGTTTATTTAGAGTCTTATCATCACTTTGTTTCTCCAAAGCTGAGACCACAATTTTGAAGAATCAGTAATATTACAGAGTAAACTCATCACAGGTCATGAGTGCATCTAAATGGTGCCAGGAGTAGACTGTGGCAGACGCTGTTGATGCTCCAGCCATATCCCCTCAGCCCTGACCATCTGTTCATGCAAGCCTGGCTCCCCACTGAAGCACCTTCATCTCTTTGCCTGATGGCTTTCTCTGGTCACTAAAGTCTGCTCTGCCTCTACACAGAATACACAGGGAGTTCTTGAAAACAAACGCCTTACAAGATCAATCCTCAACCAAGGAACACTGGGCATGGTATACAAATAGTCCATCTCCCCCCTACTTTGGGCAGGATAACCCCAAGGCTTTGGCTCTACTCCATTTCATTCCACATTACAAGTTACTCGATAATACATTGTTTATTGGTTTTCTTCCCTTTCATTTCTCACTTCCCCACTCTTCCACTAGCATTTCCACAGATTCTTTCCCAGATATGCTATTTGTATTCAAGTGTTCATTTGTGGGGAGGAATGCACATTCAGCTCTATAAGTAAGCAGAAAAGGAAACACAAGATTTCTTCCCTTTCATATTTAGGATTCTGGAAGATCACCTCAGTTTCACATCACAACCAAGGATGTCTGATGATATTAACATTTATCATATGTTCTTTAGACACAAAGCCTATAAGATATTTAGATATCCTCATGTGGAAATTCGTCAAAAACCAAAAGTCTGGCTAGGAATGATAAATGAGGTGACATCATTATTGAAGCTGCTGAGGATCAGCAGTAATGCCAAGATTTAAAGTGGGGCCAGTTCTGTAAGTGGAGGATCACTGTGCCCTGGCCATGCCAAGAGACCCAGACACACATTTTATCAGATGCAGATTTCTGCAGGTGATTCCAGAAGGCTGCCTAGTGGTTATGAGGGACAAAAGAATTTACCCAGAATCCAAGAAGAACTTAAAGCCTCATGAAGATCAACCTTCATTTCTCCCAGAACCATGAAGACAGGTGCCTTTCCTTGACCCCAGATGTCATCTTTCAAGTAGGATAGGAGAAAAGGTGTCCTCCAATAGCTGAACTTTGAAATATCTCAAAGCTTATGTAAAGTTAGATTCTTTTAAATAAGAAGAGACTGTGATAATTTTAACTGGCAAGTTTAAATTCTGCCACAACACAGCTTACATCATCCAGCAAAAGGGGCTCAAGAAGTCTTAAGTGAATGTCACTACATAGAGATTTAATATCTTCAAAGAATATCTGAATCAACACTTCCCCTCACTTGTTTAGGGAAAATGTTTTTGATATACAATGTTTATAAAAATGCAGCCCTAGCAACATCAAAAAGGATACATGTATATTTGCACTTTCCTGATTCATAGAGAAAGAGAAAGGCAAATGTGTTGGCACTGCAGGCTGCACAGACAGGAGAGCTTGTGGGATGCAGTCAGCAGCACTGACCTGAGACAAGGAACAAGGTGAGGCCACAGGCTGGAAGATTCTGAGCCTCAGGGAACCTGAAAGGAGGCCAAATAGCAAATAATAACCTTCCTTGTCCCGTCACCTTCTCTCTAGAAACTCTTGACCCCCTACTCACTCCTCCATTGTCTGTCCAGTCTTCTCTTAACCATTCAGCCACTCTGAACCAAAATGCTATTAAGAAAGATTATCCCACATCAAGGGAATCTCTTTCTACTTTACACCTATAGAAATCTGTTCAGAAGAAAGAAGTATTTGCATATTAAAATCTTCTTTTTGAACTATGAAATGGGTCCTAACACAGAAACTGGAGAAAGAGAAATATTGAGATCTCAGAGGTTTCTTACTCACACAAATGTTAGCCTGAGCTCCAAATCCACTTTGATAATAAACAAAATACCTTCAAGCATGACTACACAGAATGCTTTTCAAGGTGCTATGTAGAAAATGGTGCAGTTACTAAAAATCTAAAGTGGAAAAGATAATACCACATACAAAATTTTCTTTACTGACTCAATCTGATAATTAGCAAGGGGGAGGGTAAAAGTGAGGATTAGATCTTCCGTATGGCTGGGAAGTAGAGGAAATCATGAAGATAAGGGAATCAGGGGTGTCACTAAGCATGCTGTCAATGAGGGAAGCAAAATAAAGTAATTAAATCCCAGGTTTGCTACCAGATGGGCTTGGATTTTAATCCTGGCTCTGCCACCTGTTACCTGTGTGATCTTAGCAACTGATTTAACCTTTCTGAGAATTAACTAAATGTTGTGCAGATCAACTGAGATTATATAAAAATCTCAGGAACATCAAAGATGTCCAATAAATATTAATCTTCTCACCCCATTCAAACTTACTTCCCACCTCCAGGAGAGAGAGAGGAGTGGAGCCTAAGGTAAATAAGACCGAACTTACAGAAAAAAAAGAAAAGGTAGAGATTCAAGGAAGTGCAGAAAGAACAAAATACTTTTTGGAAGATTCCTTGGTTTTCTAGCACATGTATTCAAATAACTCAGAGTAATTTCCATGTCTAGGCTGAGCAGCCGAATATTTACATCATCTTGACACCTACTAGCCAGCTGCAGCCTCCTCAAGAGCCTTTGGAGTCCACCTAAGATCAAGTCCAAACTGGAAAATCAGCTAAAATGATTACTCGCAGGCCTTTTCCCAGAGGCTCTGATTCAAAACGTCCTACTTCATTTTCACAAAGGAAGCTATCATTTTGAGACAAATAAGTGTTTCCTCTCCATTTATCACTCCTATTGCTGAGTTTTCTTGTTTCTCTTCTGTTCAGTCAAAAACACCATTACCTTGGGACAAAAAAGAAGAACAAGAATCTAATGATGAGTTTTCAATAGACCTTTAAATTCCACAGAGCCCATAGTTTTAATGGAGTTGGGGGGACTTATTTTGAACTGAAAAAAAACAAAGATTATACCATAAACAATAGATTTGGGAAAGGGACAAATAATGCCTCATTCCCTTTCTACCCTGTTGCCAAGATGCGTTGCCCAACTGAAGGAAAGGAAGTGTTGCAGAAGGAGAGTAGAATTAGGTGTGCATATGGAATTCTTGACTAGCAAAGATCAAGAAGCTTCAAGGACTGTTTAGACTAAACCCCTGATGATATAGAACCATTACAAAAGACAATACCTGGGTCTTAGATTCAACCTCCTTAAATGAGAGTGAAGTAGAACTCTGAATAAATTTAAAGCTACAATGACAAAATAATCCATAAATTCCTGGACTTAACTAAATGTCTGTAGATTCATTTTCTGTCATCAATTGGGAACAATGGATCTAGGCAGAAATTAAATCCAATCATGTGAAAGCTTTATAAAAGTTATCTATGTACCTTGGGTGCAGGTGGCCAGCCAACCACACTAAGAAATGTTGTATACCCTACTGAGTAGTTCCAGATCCTCCCCTATTCAGACCTTGAGCATCTCTTGTAAAAATGAAATAATAATAATAATAATCACTATACAAAGTTAGGGTAAATATTTAATAAAGTAGAATACTATGCATATATTAAAAATAATATTGTATGCAGTGGTATGCAACTGTAAATCCAGTGATTCTGAAGGCTGAGGCTGGAGGATTGCAAAGCCAGCCTCAGAAACTTAGCAAGACTCTTAGCAAGACTTTGTCTCAAAATAAAAACATAAAAAGGATCAGGGTTGTACCTTAGTGATAAAATTCCCCTGGGCTCAATCCCCAATCAAATGTGCATCATGTTAGTAACGGGACTAAATTATTTCTACATCAACAAAAAAATTAATAATAATATTATAGACTTCAAATTCTGACCAAGTTAAATAAACTGGATTTATCCTCTCACTTTAAACAACTACAAACATGAATAAATATATGAAGAAACAATGTTCAAACATGGAACAACAGGCAGAGCAGGACTGTGACCTACAAGAGATGGAAAACAAACCAGTTGAGACCTACACGTGCAAAAGCTTACTGCTTGGAGACAGTTTCCTGTCACCAGGAGAGGAAGGAAGAACCCTAACATAGACCATCTTATAACTTTCTTGAGGAGATACAGATTGGAATTCAAAGCAGCTGTAATACAGAGGGCTAAGTAATGAAAAGAAAGAAGCTCCATAGAGAACATCATAGGTGTGTTGATTAATCCTATTGAGTCTTTGGCTGAACACTGATTTATAAATATATAAGGAGAAAGTGTGTAGAATTAGGGAATAGTACACCAAAAGGGAATCAGCAAAATAATTCTAGACTCATAGAAGGCTGGAAATAGTTTGTCCTCCCACCAGCTATGGTGGAAAGAGCTGAAAATACATGATCATCAAACATCTCAAATGTGCATCATGTTAGTAATGGGACTAAATTATTCCTACACCAAAGGGTTCTCTATACCTACAAAGCTTAAAACTGTGAAAGGTTGCAAGTAATTAACTGTTCCTAGACAAAATCCAGCACTACTTAAAACAGTAAGTCAAAATCTATAAGTCAACTACATAAATTCACAATATATGATTTCTGATAAAATTTATAAGGCATACCCTCAAACAAGAAAATGTGAACATAGCCATGAAAAAAAATCATACTTTAGAAATATATGCAGAAAGGCATAAATATAAAACTAGCAGAAAAGGATGTTCAAACAGTTCATGTAAAAGAGTCCATATATTTAAAAGAGTGGAGGAACACATAACCATGATAAAAAGAAAAGTGGAGAATATATTTTTTAAAATATACTTCCAGAGATGAAAAAGTACTAAATCTGAAATGAAAAAGGAAATAAATAAAATATGGTCAACAAAAACTAGTTTTTGGAGAAGAAAGTATTAGTGAACTTGAAGAAGACAAAACAATATAAAATTCTGAAAATGTTAAAAAAAATAAAGGAACAATATACTGAAAGACAACTGAGAAGAACCTCAGTACTCCAGTCTAACACAGAAGTGATTGGAGATTGAGAAAGAAGTAAGGGAGTAGAGAAATAAAACAATTTGAAAAAATAACATAAAATCCTCAAATTAGATGAAAATTCTTAAGTCCAAATATCCAACTAATGCAATGACCCAAAATAGGACAAACTTGAGGAAATTCATGGCAAGGCACATAAAAACCAAATTACTGAAATGATTGTTTTAATTGGTACAAAAAAATTGTTTGATCAATTCAAAACCCCTTTAAGAAAAAGCTTTCAATAATCCACAAATAGAGATATCAGCCTGAAAAGAATATCCATGAAAAACCTATCACCAAGGTCACATTTACTGTGGATTTAGAATAAAATAAAAAAGAACATCTCAGCACTCTTTCCTCAACATTGTCCTGATGATCTTAGCCTGCAATCTAAGGCAACAAAAATCAATAAAATCATGTGGTTTGGAAAGGAAAAGAATTTTTAAGTTTCTTTTTTTTCTTTTTTTTTCATAGAGGATACATAGCAAATATAGGAAATTTCAAGGAATATACAGAAAATCTACTAGTACTGCCAAGTGAGCTGAGTGAGGCAAAGTCACAGGATTCAAGGTTGATAGACAAATATCAATTCTATTTCTATATTCTAGCAACAAAAATTTTTAGAAATTGAAATTTTATAAAACATATTATTTACATTCACATCCAGAAATAAGAAATACTCAGAGTTAGATCTGATCAAAACAATATGTAAACCAGGCATGGAGGTGCATGCCTGTAATCCCAGCAGCTCGGGAGGTTGAGACCAAAGGATGACAAGTTCAAAGCCAACCTTAGCAATAGCAAGGTGCTGAGCAACTAAGTGAGACCCTGTCTCTAAGTAAAATACAAAATAGGGCTGGGGATATGGCTAAGTGGTTGAATGCCCCTGAATTTAAACCCTGGCACACACACACACACACACACACACACACACACACACAAATATATTTGTGTGTGTGTGTGTGTGTGTTTAATACACAGAAAACACAAAACATTTCTTAATGTTCAATACTTAAATAATTGACGGGATATATCTTAATTGTGGACTAGACATTTAAGTAATGTTCATTTGTCAATTCTTCACAAATTGATCTATGTATACAATTCAAGCTCAACAAATGTCCTAGCAGTCTTCTCTGTTTAAATTGATCATTTCTATTCTAATATTTATGTGACCATACAAAGGACTTAGAATAACTCCACAAAAAATAATTTAAAGCTAGCAATTCTTTCAAAATCATAACCGACTTCAAAATTGTATATAAAATATACTAATACAGGGGTAATGGTAAAGATATAGGTCAGTGAAACACAACAGAGCTCAGAAATACAAACAAAAATATTAAGTTCACAATACTAAAGCAGTAATTCTCAAAAGAAATTATTTTGCATCCCCCCAACCCCCCAAAGAACATTTGCAAATGTCTGGAGATAATTTGGTTGGTTGAAATGGGGAGGTACTATTGTCACTTAATGGCTAAAAGCCAGAGATGCTGCTAACCATCCTACAATACACAGAATAGCTCCCCACAAAAAAAGAATTACATGACCCAAAGTATACATAGTAGGGGGACTGGGAAACACTGAGCTAAGGCAGTTTAATGGGTAGAAGATAGCCTTTTTAACAAGTATAGATAAAACCATTAAAAATTTACATACAAAAAAAGAATCTTGACCTATTCATCTTTTGGGGGGCGGTGTACCAGAGATTGAATGAACCAAGGGTACTTAACCACTGAGTCACATCCTCTGTCTATTTTTTCATTTTTTTTTAATTTTGAGATAGGGTCAACTAAGTTGCTTAGGACCTCACTAAGTTGCTGAGTCTGTCTTTGAATTTGGGATCCTCCTGCCTCCACCTCCTATCTGCTAGAATCACAGGCATTCGACACTGTGCCCAGCCTATTCATCTTAATGAATACAAAAATTAACTTGAAATGAATTTTTGACTGAAATATAAGAACAAAAACTATAAAACTTCTGAAACCTGTGCTAGCAGTATTAGGCAGATTTATTAGAGACACAAAAAGTACAATTAAAAATGATTACTCTAGGGGCTGGAGCTGGAGCTGGAGCTCAGTGGCAAAGCGCTCAACTAACATGTTCGAAGCCCTGGGTTCGATTCTCAGCACCACATAAAAACAAATAAATAAATAAAGATATTGTGTACAACTAAAAAATAAATATATATTAAAAAAAATAATTACTCTAGCCTGCTGCAGTAGCACATGCCTGTAATCCCAGCAGTTTGGAAAGCTGAGGCAGGAGGATTGGAAGTTCAAAATCAGCCTCAGCAGTGTAATGAGGCATTGAGCAACTCAGCAAGACCCTGTCTCTAAATAAAATATTTTAAAAAGGGCTGGGGATATGGTTCGGTGGTTAATCCCCCTGGATTCAAACCTTGATACCAAAAAATAATTTTTTTAATCAATTACTCAAACATCAATATTAAGACACTTATTTTTTTTGTTTATTTGTTTGTTTATTTTAGGTGCCCGGGATTGAACACAAGGGTGCTTAGCCACATCCCTACCCCTTTTTATGTTTTATTTTTAGACATGCTCTTGCTAAGTTGCTTAAGCCCTACCTAAATTGCTGAGGCTGGCTTTGAACTTGGAATCCTCCTGTTCCTCTTCCCTAGCTGCTAGAATTACAGGCATGTGCCACCTTGCCTCTTTAAAACTCTTTGGACACTATTGTATATGAATATGAGTTAAAAGTTCCTTCAGCCACAATCCCTCCTTGAGAATGAAGTGGCAAAAAGCTGAAAAAATATGTCAGGTAAATGGAACCATAGATGTTGCCTCAGGTGTTACTTCTAAATTTATCATTTCATAAACAAAATTTTTTTGATAGTTTAAGCCAATTTAAAATGTTCTGTTTCTTGTAACCACAGTCTTCCTAATCAAAGCAGGTATAAACCAAAATGTTAGCAGTTCTTTGTGGTGATAGGATAACCAATGGTTTCTAGTTTTCTTTTTATGGTTTATTGATGTACATTTTCTGCAATAATGGTGATGACATCTGACATTTATTAATCTTTCACTCTGAGAAATGCACACTTTACATACATAACCTCATTTTAGTCCTCTCAACCAGTCTATGATATAAATGTTATTATGTTCCCCTTTTTAAGATGAGGAAACCAGGCATCAGTAAGTACCTTGTAAAGAAAAAGAATAATCTGCCCGAGCAAATAGCTAAAGAAGAATTAATTCCAGATAATTTTACTACAGATCCTGTTCTCTTAATAATAATACAAAGCAGTAAATATAAATTCTCTTATAATACAAAAGCATTATTTTAAAAATTATAAATGCATGCTCGAATATTAAGAAATTCTGGAATGCATAAACTGAACAATGCTCAGTTCCAGGTACCAGCATTTCTGATCAAGTCAGTACCAATGGGGAGTTATGTGTTTCCTGGATTAGAATGATGAACACATGATGAACAATCACTAAAAAGAACTTTCAAGCGTTGTCAGAAGTTTCTCTCCCAGATCCTTACCAAGTCTTATGGAGCAGTCTCTCTCTTTGCTACACAGACTTTCTTTTTACCATTTGCTTCTAAACAAAATTCAAAAACTCAGTATTGATCTATATATGCTCTTAACTAAAAAAAAAAGCTACATTTTTCAAAAACCATTTTATTTATTTTTGACATTCAGAGGTAAAAGTGAACCAAAGCATTTTCACTACCAGTCATGAGACTCTGAAAATATCCCATTGAATTGGAAAGTTTGAGTCAAAAGTTTCCCCTTAAGAATACATCTCATAAGTAGGGTCTCTTTCTATTAGCTAAGGTGTAGCTTAAAATCTCAATGACTAACTGTTGAGAGCCACAGCCGAAGGGGCCCCAGCAAACTTTCAGACTGCCAGCTAATGATTGGCTCACAGCGGCCCCAGCAACTTCTAGCTCATTGGCTCCTCTGTGGTGATGCTCATTGGGCTGTTTCCCTGCCCTTTCAGACTATGGAGCTGCTCATTGGGGGACTTTTTTGGCTCTGCCCATGCGACCTCAAGAGCAGGAGGATTGTGGGAGGTGGAGAGGCTTGTGGTTTTGGGAGAGGCTTGTGGGAAGCCAGTGGTGGCAGTTGGGCTCTGAGGGTTTTTCCTGAGGAGCTGTTTTGTTTGGCGTGTGTGGTTCTAAAAATAAAGTTTGTTTCTTTTGACAAGAGGCTCCTGATTGTGCCCAGCCAGACTGTGGCAACTAACACAAACTAAGTTTATTTCCAATTCAAATAAAATCCATTCAGGTAAGACAGGACTTTCTGCGTGTAATCAGGCTGATAGAGTTTCAGCAATCTTCCAATGATGACACCATTAATAATCGTAGGCCATGACATATAGCCAGCAACCAGCAAAGACAAAGAGTAGCAGATAATATAAAATGATTTTATGGTCTAGAAAAATAAACACTTCTATGTACTGTCCTTTGGGCAAAACTCAATCCCATGTGTCCACCATGATAATGGGAGAACTGAGAAATGGTAGCCTATGGATGAACAGCTGCTTCTCAGCAACAGCAACCAAGGAAAGTATATGGGTCAGTCATAAACACCAAACTCATGATAGATTATCCAACAGGAATTAAATACAAGCAATTATTTAGAAGGAGTGAGAAGAGCTGGGAAAAAAAGGTTAAGAATAGACAATTCTGAGAATAGCAACCACACAAAAGTGCAAGTACTTCTACACCCCTGAAGCTGAAGGAACAAAGGAAGGAAGCAGTGTTGTTGATGTCCAGGAGGCAGAGCTCTCTGTAAAAGCTGGAATCTTGGTTAATCTGTCCAATACATGCTGCAAGTCCTTGAGATTCACCCAAAGAAAATAGAGAACAGCAGAACTATCTTAGCTTTCCTTCTTGCCACCTTCCATTCCCTGCTTACAGCCTGTGCTTCCCCTTGGTCAAGTTTAGCTATAAATCGGTTGGTAAGAAATGAGCCCCCTGCATTGTAGATCATAGAAGCAACAAATAAATAAATAATCAACACTAAAAGGAGCATGCATCTTTAGTGACTTTCAAGTCACATTACTTATATGAAGTAAACAGACAACATTCTGATAGACTTAGTAAATAAAGAATCTTTCCTATCACAGTAGAAGGAGAATACATTGAAACATCTATATAACCAGTGATACCCCAAATCACTCAAAGAACGAGTAGCCCTTTTCTAAGTGTAACAAAAGCAGATGTAGACTTGTGATTAAGATAAGGAATATAAAATTTCAAGACCTCTTACTTACATGAGAGGTCCAAGTACCATTGGAAGGTATAGAAAAAAAAATATATATATATAGTGACATATATATATATATATATATATATATATATATTGACATATTTTTGTTAAATTTGTGAAAAGAAGATATTTTAAATACTTCTGCATCTTTTCACTCCAAATCTTCCATACAATTTCCCTGGTTGATAGTGTCCATAAAGTTTTTGAAATCTGACTAAGAGAAAGTTGAACAAGGATAGATTTAGTTTGGCTTTTGTAAGATTTATTAATGTTCAGAGTTACTGCCGGGTTTAATAAATTACTAACCCTCCCCTTGTATGCTTTACCATTAATACCACACCCCAGTGTGCTGACTTGAGATCGCAACGTGAAAGCCCAGATCAGTAAGTGAGAATGCCCTGCAGTATTTGGCACCACAAATAGAAGAATAGCAGAAGAAAAATAAGAGCAAAAATGTTGACTAAGAAGTTAGTCTGTGGAAATATCCACTACACATCAGCTATGTAATACCAGAAACAGAGGAGTAACAAACTAAACTCATCAATAAACTAAATAAAATTATCCTCATTGACAAATGTATTCAACAATGAAATTCATACAATTATAAATTCACCATATCTCTTTTTTATTTTTAATTAAATTGTATTTCATAGAATGTGTAGAAATTCATATATTTGAGAGGCAAAAATCTGTAGCAGTACTGCAGATAGCAAGTACGGCTATGTGGAATTAGAGATTAATATTTATGCACCTACTTGCTAGTAATAAAAATCAAATTGCAGCTCTGGGGCTGTAGCTCAGTGGTAGAGCACTTGTCTAGCATGTGTGAGGCATTGGGTTCCATTTTCAACATCACATATAAATAAATAAAATAAAGGTCCATCAACAATTAGAAAAAAAATATTTTTTAAAAAAATTTCAATCAGTTATGCAAAAGAAAATTCTATTCTCTTTATTTAAAGTGACCCCACATTATTTTTGTCATAAAAGAGACAAAGTGTTAACACAAAAAAAGAAAATAATATATGTCAGCTATTGCTTTTAAAAATCATATTATTTATGTTTTCCTGTATTTTGTGATTTTTGTGATATTTGTCATTTTTTCAATTTTTTGGTTTTGCAATCTCCTCTCTCCTTATTAAATAAATATTCACTATTGCACCTATTTTTCTATTCATTTTATATGCTTTTTCTTAATGAAGATTTCTAAAATCTAAAAGCTTCAGACATATTTACTGTATCCTTCCCAAACACAAATTTTAGGGTCTATTTCAAATAATGTCTATTGTGTGCAATTGAAATGTGAAGCACATTAGGAGATAGTTAAATATATTACTGTAACATTATGTATGCTTCCTTCCAACAGAATAGTTCTGAATTACCAATGAGATCTTTCATGGGAAAGCACTCTGAAAAGTAATAAGTGCTCTATCAATACAAACTACTGTCTTGATTATCCTTTTAAATACAAGCATCTGGAGCTCTCAACATTTGTTTGGCAAATATTTAGTGATCTTCCACTAAGTGCATGGCATTCCTGGGGTGTTGAGGGTATGAAGAGGAAGCACATTCACACTTGCCATCAGGGAGTTCACAGTCTCACTTGAGAAAAATGTACTGAATATAAAATTAAGAGAAAATTCCCTATTAGTAAATTTCAATGTTGTTTTTATTACAATCTACATTTTAAAGTGGAGATGGTAATCACACACACACACACACACACACACAAAAGAGAAGGTTTCACAGAGAACAATACTTATATATACTACATGCTATACTTATTTATAGTTTTCTCTTATATTTAATTTTATTTTTTAAATTCTGATTTTATTACCTCCTAATAAATTTAATTGATTTTATTACCTCCTAATGGATCACACTTTACCATTTGAAAAATACTGTTCTATATGATTGTCTTGTTCTATGGGTTCTAGACTTAAAAATCCACAAACATAAATTGAACAAAAATCCCCACTAGTTGTAACAAAATTTTAACTCTATTGAGTAAATTGAAATCCTAACAGACCCCTTTTTCCAATTATTCATATATATATGTATATTTATGTATATATGTATGTGTATGTATATGTATATGTATATATATTAAATTATCTCAAAGACATCAGCTGTCTTCCTATACACACACATATACATTCACACACCTTCATTTTCTGTGTCTATATGTTAATTTTGATTGCTTTTGCACAGTGACAACTGTAGAGAAAGCTCCCTGCAGAGAATCATAGGAGTCGGAGTGAAAGGGTTATTTTAGGGGTTCTTTACCATCCAAGAATTGCACTAAGCCACAAGAGCTTTCTGACAGGACTTGGCAAGCTTTGCATTATAGTCAAGATTGTTTATTCTGTTGGCAAATTTGTCATAAAAAGGTTTGGCTCATTTCTAAGGTATTTGTGAATATGTGTGCACATATATGTGTATGTATGTATTTATAAATATTCTACAGAATATATAGATATAGATAGATACATAGAGATACTTTTAAAAATCTTTACTGGTAACATGTGTGCCTGAGTTTTTATGCATATGTCATTATAATTATAAATAATTATTTACTTAGAACATGCATCACAGTGATGGAATAGTGCTAAAATCCTCCTTCCTCACCATAGAATTTCTCTATATTTAAAATGAGCTCCCCATTAATTCTACATGTCTCAGAATATGATGATACACAAGAATAGGAGCAGTCATAATGGGAAAGAGAAAATATGTTTCAAAATTCAAGAGTAATGGGCTGGGGATGTGGCTCAAGCGGTAGCAGGCTCGCCTGGTATGCGTGCGACCCAGGTTCGATCCTCAGCACCACATACCAACAAAGATGTTGTGTCCACCGAGAACTGAAAAATAAATGTTGAAAATTCATTCTCTCTCTCTCTCTCTCTCTCTCTCTCTCTCTCTCTCTCTCTCCTCTCTCACTCTCCTCTCTCACTCTCTCTTTAAAAAAAAAATTCAAGAGTATTAATAACTTCCTACTCTCATTGATGAACAAATGTTGTACTCAATTCATTTCTCTCTTGCAACTGAAGAAGAATTGATGCTCTTGCCTTTCTTAGTATTTTTCTCTTGACCAGAATTCACAAGGAGATTCTCTCCTTTGGCCATTTCAAGAATGAACATAATCAGGCTGGAATAAGAACCTCATCAAGCAACTTTGGGGCATCTATAACATGCCACTGGTGTATTCCTTGGAGTGGTGCACAGTACAATGTGATTAAGTTAGTTGATTTTCAACTCCTGGCTGGTTTAACTCTGTCACAGTGGTATATAGACAAGTTTGGTAGGCATTTAGTGAGGTGAGGATCTGAAGATAAAAGGAATGGGGGGATAAGAGAGAAATTCAGAATTACAAGTATATGCTAACCAGTTACCATTTGGAAATGAGCCCAATTTTTGCTTTTCAGTAAATTTGTGCTTTGCATTTATTAGCTGAAATAGCACAAAGATTGGATCACCAATAGTTTTCTTGTTCTTTTAATTAATAATGAAATTTAGTAACTGCAATTCTCTGTCTCCAAAATCTCCAATTTTTACTTCATCTTACAGGATCATATTTACTGCAACCCATCTTTTCCATTAACGCCAAATTTGTATGCCCTCCTCTTTCTAATATGACTCAAGACTTTTAAGACCACTAAACACTGTGTCCTTTGAGTGCAGTGTCTATTTTCCCTTTCCAATCTAACATCCGTCAAGATCAAGGGTGGATAATTCTTCTGTGAAGCCTTCTCTGACAA
This sequence comes from Urocitellus parryii, assembly GCF_045843805.1. Classification (NCBI taxonomy): domain Eukaryota; kingdom Metazoa; phylum Chordata; class Mammalia; order Rodentia; family Sciuridae; genus Urocitellus; species Urocitellus parryii. The sequence continues at coordinate 104,631 of NW_027551974.1, read as the reverse complement.
ACACAAATAGAGTGAATTGCTTTATCTCATACCATGAATAACTCTTACCTAGTTTTTTTTTTTTTTTGGTGTTTCTCTTTTTCCTTCTCTATGCTGTATCATATTTATATTCTATTTTCTGTGCCTTTTATGGAAATTGATTCTGGGGTGTTAATAGGTTAATCAATTTATTAATCCATAATCAATGTGACTGTCCTGAATTCTTGACTGTTCTTGGGAGCCCTATTTTATTCTGAAGGCCTATTTTATTCTGTCATTTCAGAACTTCCAAAATATATTTATTAGAAGTTGATGAGTATAGTTTGCACATCTTTGAAGTCTGTCTTCAAAGGTATTGGGGTCACATCTCATATCCATTGATAATGAATCTGTCTTGATAGTGATTATATCTCGAGTATGTCTTCATTATTTTGGTTCCTTCTAAATCAGAGACAAGTTATTTTGAAAATTTACACTGCTACTCTTCTTTTACGTATGACTAAAGAACTTCTTTAGTAGAACAGATAATCTAACCGGATCCAAGTCAATAATAAAATCAGAATAGAAATTTATTGCTGTTTCTATTGCATCTGAGGATGCTTTCCTCTCTAAACCAGACATTTGTTTAAAGATGAAAAAAAATAATTTTTAGTGGTCCCTAAATCAGCATTATTTCCATAAGTGGGGCCCAATGGTAGAGGATTGCTCATTCTTTTTTTGGTGGGATGGGGGAATTACTGGGGATTGAATTGGGGGGCAATCGACAACTGAGTCACATACCCAGTCCTATTTTGTATTTTTTTATTTAGAGACAGGGTCTCACTGAGGTGCTTAGCACCTCGCTTTTTGCTGAGGCTGGTGTTGAACTTGAGATCCTCCTGAGCCACTGGGATTACAGGCGTGCACCACTGCACCCTGCAAGGATTGCTCATCTTTAATTGCTGGATGTTTGAAGTTTTGTTAGATCTATGATACCCGAAATAAGAGAAATTATTGTTATATGTATTTTTTTCAGGAACATTTGGAGCTGTTTTACCAATGCTGCAACTCAATTGTAACTTCTTTTTGTCTTGCTGGAATTCAGAGATATTTTTTCTCTATTTCATATGTGGATCTAAACAAATCAAAATGCTAATAAAACATAATTGCTAAGCCAAAGAAAATTGTAAATAGATTTTATTCACTTTTTTCCTTTTAATTCAGTGATAGAACTTTACAGAAAAGAGCTCAGTAACCTAGGCCATCTTAAGAAAAATAAAGTTTATCAGTCTTACCTGTAGCCATGGGAAGAAAAAATTATTATTACGTGGTAGCAATCCAGAGATCTCATAATTTAACTCCATCTATTAGACAGTCCAAGTCCTCAAGTGTCCCAAGGAATCAATCCTTCCAGATAGTTTTCACTCACAGGTAAGAAGAAGTTTGTCCCCCAACTCCAGTGACTGACAACAGGACTATAGTGGGCAATTTGAATAGCAGCCCTAATGAAAGTTCTGTTAACTTATACTAATTTTTTTATCATAATTTTTTTATCATAATTCAGTTTATCTTCCCAACCTTCTCTTAATGTCTTTAGCATCTGTTCTAGGTCATATCTTGGATCACAGAATAAACCTGGAAAAAGTTTTCTGACCCTGCAGAACACATTCCCATTTCCCTTCCCAGTGCTCTCAAATGATCATTGCTGCTACCTAGGAGAGTTATTAAGTTGTGTATTAGCTGAAGAATATTTCAATGATCTCAGAAAGAAATGAATGCCTAGACTGAGGCAGTGACAGTGGAATTGAAAAGTTCACATTTGAGAAACTCTTCAAGATTACAATCAAGATAATTTGGTAACCATTGGTGTGAAGGAAAGGAAAGAAGCTAGTTAGCAGAAATGAAAGTCAGACTGCTCTGGTAGTTACAGTACCTGGAAAAGAAAAGGTGCATCAGGGAGATGAATCCATTAAATGGCTAAGGAAAACCAAATGGGATGTTCTTACAGTAGCCCATTTTCAACATATAAAAATGGCAATTTTATTTGATTCAATCAAAAAGAATTAAACCAAAAGGGAGTAGTTATCATTGACCATCTCATCGGTACATTCACAATTTTCCATTTCCCAGGATTCCACCTAGGTTTTTGTGCACACAGAAAAATACTCAGTGATAAGTAGTACAAGGTCTCTAAACTACCAGGAAATCTAAAAATGCTTCCTTTTTAATAATAATAATGCTAGATAAGTATACTTTTACAAAGATTATGGCATATTATCCTCACAGTAATATCCCCACGGAAGATATTATCCTCATCCTACATATGGAAACAAGCTCAAAGAGGTTCAATGGCTTGTGATGACATGTGGAAAATAATGACCTCTTAGTACAGTGTCGAGGTTGCTGCCTGGTGTGGACTGCCCGTCCATGAAACAGAAAGAGAAGCTTAGCTCTCTTGCCCTTCAGCTGTGTCCAACTCATCAGGAAAATAAATAAATAAATAGGGTCCATTTTTATTCTCTGGATCGTGATTATCTCAACATTGTGTATATGTGTATACAGGTTTGAATCCTTAAATCCTTAGAGCTATTAAAATTGTTACTATTTCCCTTTTCAAAGTAGTTTTTCCCATACACCTGTTCTCACATTACATCCTATAAACTTCGGTGTTGGGACGACCCCTGGACAGCCTGACAGTGAAGTCACTTTTCTTGTTCTTCTACCTAAATTTGTATTTCCTGGTGTTACCTGCTTTTGCCTTAAGACAGTCATCTAGAGAACATTCCCAGTGCATTTTCTTTGTTTCACAGAAGAAGCCGGCAGAAGAGTTTGGATTTTAATTTGAAAAAATAAATAGATGCCCTTGAGAAAGGATGAATGAATTTATTCCCCTAAGCCTCTTTCATTAATATGAGCCTCATGAAACACAGAGTTCAGGAGTTAAATTCAAGGTTAGAGGCAGAAGAACACAAACTTGGAGAAGCCTTAAAATATAAGAGAGGAAAATGTGGTTTATTAGTTATACTAGTTACAGAATGAACAGCATATTGTATGTGCTGTGTTAGAGGTATGTTATGAATAACAAAAGCCCTGGAGCATTTACATATTTGTTTTCAGCAATCCTGGCAGTTGGATTTCACCATTCTATGCCTCTTTGCCAGAATCACTAAACACTGGTACATATGGCATCTGAAGTACCATATGCCATAGAAAATGTTAGCTAATGCCTATACTTCTATATTATATTTTTATTTCAGATTTTTGCATTTTGAACAAAGAATAGTAGAAAAAACAAAATATTGGACAAGCAGTAAACAGTAAAGTGAAAAAAATGCCTTCAGAGAAAGCAAATAAAGGAAATGAATCTACCATGAGTTAACATGGCTATATGATAATGAATCAGATATGAGAAGTAATTGTTTTGCATAAACAAATTTACATAGCCTTTCATTCTATTATTTTGGATCTTACACTGCAACATGAAGAGTACAGGTTGACATATTTTCATACTTTATTTTTTTGACATTTCTTGCTAAAATCATAGTCTTCTTTTGATTGAAGCTAATTAGCAAGAGGGCTCTAATCAGCAACATCCAAAATGCAGGATAAAAACAGAAGAATGCAAGTATCAGGATTGGTTTTTGCAATACTTATTCAAGTTTTTAACCAAGATTTTCAGTTAACATCTAAGTTTTTTGTTTTTCTTTTTCCTAATAAGCAGTAAGACTATAAAATTATAAATTGACATGATTAAATAGTTAGCTTTCTCAAAACAAGAAAACAAGTAAAACATCCCAGTCCATTTTTTCCCCAATAAGAAAAACATCAAAATAACTGGGTAGGTCTGGTATGTAACAGATCACCCCAATGGGATTGACTTGGTGAATATGTTAATCTCAGCAAAAAAAGGGCTTATTCACAATTTTCCAAATGCAGTTTATTTTTCTAAATGGTGTCAAAAACTGGACACACACTACTTAGCCTAAATCTGGATGGTGGCTGGGAATAGGTAAGTAATCCAAAACTGTGGAAATCAACAATGTGTTAGGACAACCGAGTCTGTGGTTGAATGAGTAAGCCTAAACAGAATAGGAGAGGAAGAAACATGTCTATGTAACACAAACACATTGTCATATTCCACCTTAAAATCATCTAACCCTATTAATAGATCTAAAGTTCACTTTTGTAGAGCTTTATAGATTTAAAAGCATGTTCAAAGTCTTCCTCATGTAAAATAAACAATTCTATAAGTTGGACATCAATGATTTCCCAAGTCACAGAGGACAAAACTAGCTCAGAAAGGTTGCCTATTTTTGTCCTTATGTCCTACCCATATATCCAAATTGCATTCCCCGATTAAAGTATTCCTGCCACAAATTGGAGATTAAAAACAATACAAGTATCAATTTCCCAATGAGTATCTGTTGCCAAAATTGTATATGAGGCACAATCTGAAGTTTTTCCTAAGAATTTGCAGCTCACAGGTGCTATCAAGAAGGCTGGGTAACTTAGGGCTATATTTTTCCTGCCTCATTCATTCCAGAACCAAGAATCCCAGGCTCCCAAAGGTTCACAAATAAACCAAGTGTATGTCAGTGCTCCTCCATAATGCTGGTGTTATCCTCCCTATCAAAATTCTAAACCTAAAGGATAACAAGGTAGATGCATTTCTTTCCTATGGGGTACCATAAAAATTATCTCAAACTTTGTAGCTGAAAACACCAGAAATAAGTTATCTCATAATTCTGAACACCAAAAGTCCAAAACCAAAGTGCTGTCTCCCTAAAGGTCCTAGTGGAGAGTCCTTCCCTACTTCTCCTTGGTGGCTCCATGTGTTCCTTGGCTTGTGGCTGCATAACTCCACCGTGCCTTTGTCTTTCTGAGGCTTTCTCCTCAACTTACTATGTGCCACTCGTGTGTGTGTGTGTGTGTGCGTGTGTGTGCGTGTGTGTGCGTGTGTGTGTTTTAGAACACTTATCATTGGTTTTAGTGTCTATTCACACAATCCAGGCTGATCTCATCTTGAAATCCTTAATTTTGTTGCATCAGCAAATATCCTTATTCCAAATCAGGTAACACTTACAGGTTCTAGAGATTAAGATGTGAAAATACCTTTTAAGGGTAGCACCCTCAACCCACTACAGTCCATCCTCTGCCCCTCCCCAAATTAATCGGTTACACATGTAAAATGCATCCACACCATCCCAATGTTTCCCAAAGTCTCAATGCATTATAGCATGGACTCTAGGTACAAAGACTTAATTAAATTCATTTGCTCTAAAGTCCCAAGTTCATCATCTAAATCAGGCATGGGCTAGACTCTGGGTTTGATATCTTTGGGGACAAAATTGTTCCCCATAAGTGGACATACAAATTAAGAAAACAAATTATCTGCTTCTAAAATACAATGAATACAATGGTGATAAAATATAAACATTAGATATGACAGGATAGAAGGGAATAAATGGGTCACCAATTCCAAGTAAGTTTGAAATACATAAAGGAAAATTCCATTAGGTTTCAAGGCCTGTGAATAACATTTTATCTTAAGATTCTGCCATCTGAGAATGTATTAGCCCAAAGCCTCTACCCCAGATGCAGGGGCTCCACTTTGGAGACAATTTTGCTTATTCTTAAAAGAATGACACTTTCAATTTCCTGCCAGTATAATTTTGGAAACTCAATTTTTTTCTCTCATGTTCTTCTTTCTCCTTCCCTTTTTGTTTAAACTAGTAGAATCTCTGCTGTTACAACATTATTTAAAAAAACCTTGTCTCTCACATGTGTCACAAGGGGCCATGGCATTAGATAAGAAAGTAAGTCCCTCACAGATCTTTCCTGGATTACCTCATCTCTATTCCTGGTATCTTCTGAGATGAAAAGTGGATCCATATGTTACATGCCTAATTGTTTCAGCAAAAGTTTATCCAGCTATACCCTTGGGTTTCTCTCCAGAGAACAGTCTCTAATAGTGAATCTTCTCATTTTAGCATGATTTACCATATGAATAAGCCAAAATAGGCCTCTCAAATCATCAAGCACTGATTCATTTTTGCTTACCAGTTCCTTCCTTAAATTATTACCTTCTTACTGAATTTTACCAAGCAGAAAGGAAAAATCAGACCACACCTTCAATGCTTTACCTGGAAATCTCTGAAGCTACATATCCATTTTTGTCACTTTTTCTGTTTTCCCCACTACTGAAAAACATAATTCAGTCCAGCTTTCTTTCATTACATAAGAATTCCTGTTATATGTAAAATTCCTCCAGTGTCCAATAACATGTTCATCACGCCTTTCTGCTCATAGTCTCTTCAAGTCAACAGGCTTTTTCTATTACATACTTAGATTTCTTCCAGCCTTTACTTGGGTAAAGGTACCCACGTGTCACAAAATTAACCACAGGTGGCCTCTATCTACTGTCCTTAAGTTGTTTACTTCATAGCAGGTTAAGATCCATTCATTAAAAAGCCTGAGAGCTCCAAACTAATATTTTAACGTACCCAATTGTTTTAAATATACTATAAATGAGCAGATTTTTACCTATTTAGAGGCTGCCTGCTCTGTAGAGCCCATCATCTTTGCACAAAACATCTGCTAGCCACAGAAAAGATAAACTCCACACCTGTGAAGACCCCAAACTGCTGCTGCCTTCTAGAATCCTCTGATTTGGAGAAACCTCCATTAGACAGCTAAGGGACATCACCTAAACACGCACATTTCCTCTCCCAAGCTCTCTGCCTCAAGACTTCCCTTTCCCTCCTCTCTTTATGAGTGGAGTTCCCCCACACCACAACCTCTGAACAGGGTTATGCTAGGAAACACTTCCACTACTAAGCAAATATGTCCCAGTGGAGTCCTACACTGCATGTGCTACTGCCATCTCATGGTCATAACTTTTCCTTGATTGGCCCCCTAAATACCTCCAGCCCCTTCCAACTAGTGATGAGGATGGTGTAGCCACATCCATATTTTTAGGGGCTTGTTATGATTGTTCTCCGCTCTCCCGTACTATAACCTTATCCTTTTAAACATGTCATATAAATAAAATAAAACTATATAACTTTTTTAGATAATCTTTTGACACTCTGCTTAATGCCTTTGAAATTCACACTTTCGTTTCGTATTATCTCATTAGTTCATTCCTTTTTCTTGCTGAATAGTATTCCATTGTATATATTTATCAAATGTATCACCTATCAAAGATAAATTGGTTGTATTCAGTTTAGGGCAATTATGATTAGAACTATGAATATTGATGAATAAGATTTTGTGAATATGTAGTATTACTCTAGGGTAAGTACCCAAAATATGGTTATAAAGTATATACTTAACTTTATTCTAATAATAATGCCAAATTATCCCATAGTGGATAAACCATTTCACATTCCCACCAGTAAAGTGTGAGAGTTGCAATTCCTCTGCATCCTCATCAGCACTTAGTATTTTCAGTATCTTTAATTTTAACTACTTTGCATTGAAAATCATTGTGGTTTTAATTTTCGTATTCATAAAGACTAAAGATGTTGAACATTATTTCATGTGCTTCTTTGGCAAACATACATCCTTATAGTAAGAATCTACTCAAATTATTTACCCACATCATAATTGAGCTCTTAATTTGCTTACTGTTGAGTTTTGAGAGTTCTTTTTCTATTTTAGTTACAAGTCCTGTGTTAAATATGAAACTGGCAAATATTTTCTTCTGGCTTGTCTTTTCATCCTGTCACCAGTTTCCTATGGCTAAGAAGTAAGTTTTATTTTTTTGTAAAATTCCATTTATCACTTTTCAGTGAATCGTTCTTTTGGTGTCATGTCTGAGAACCCTTTGACATCTAGCCTGAACTCAGGTCATGAAAATTTGCTCCTACATTTCCTTCTGAAAGTCTTACTTTAAGTTTTACATTTAAATTTGTGATTTATTTTGTTACTGCTGGTATAAAATGTGAACTTTACTGTCTTGTTTTGTTTGCATCTGGATGTCCAACGGTCCAATAACACTTACTGAAAAAGTCACTAATTTTTCTCCATTTAATTATTTCATAACTTTGTCAAGAATCAAATGGCAATATTTTTTATTGATCTATGTCTGGAATTTCTATCCTTTCTTCCAAACTTCTGTAGACTGTTTTATGAGTTTATGTGTTTGCCAGTATCAAACAATCTTGAACATAATAGTTTTATAGTAGGACTGGAAGTGAGGTGCTACTAACTCTCTAAGTTTATTTTTCTTTTTCAAGGTTTTAATAGCTATTCTAGTTCATTTGCCTTTTGATATAAATTTGGGAATCATCCTTTCTATGTTTACAAAAATGCTGAATTTTCATTATAATTGTATTAAATCTTTAAACTAATTTGGGAAGAACTGACAACTTTCTTTTATTGGATATTGTAATCCATAAACAAAGAGTATCTCTTCATTATGTAAATCTTTTTTTGATTTTCTTTGTCAGCATTTTGTAGTTTGCATTGCATAGATACTGCAATGTGGTTAGGTTTATTCTTTGATATTCATCTTTTTTGTTGGGAGCTTTTCTAAATTTTTAAACAAAATTTTGATATCAAATTGTTCATTGCTAGAATGAAGAATAATTATTGTTTTGTTGTTGATCTTGTGAATCTGTGTTCACTGACTTTCTTTCACTCATGTTTATCCTTGGATTTTAAAAATAAGCTACTGAGAATGTTTTATATTGGAAATCCTGTCATCTTCAAATAAGCAGAGTTTATTTCCTCCTTTCCACCCCGTAAACATTTTATTCATTTTTATTGATTTATTGCAATTGATAGGGCTTCCAGGATGATGCTCAATAATAATGGGTGAGAGTGAAATTTTTGATTTTTTCTAGTCATAAGGAAGAAACTCAGTTTATCATCAGTAAGTACAATGTAGCTGCAGATTGTAGATGTTCTTAATTAGGTCAAAGAAGTTACCCTCTATTCCAAGTTTGCTAGACATTTTTTATCAAGAAAGCAAAATGAAATTGGACCTTTACCTCACCCCATATATATGAAAATCAACTCAAAAAGGTCTAAGAGCTTAAAAGTAAGTCTTAGTAAAACTACTAAGAGAAAACATAGGAAAAGATTTGACATTGATCTCAACAAAGATTTTTGAATATGTACCTAAAAACACAGGCAGAGAAAGCAAAAATAGATAAATGGGATCCTGTCAAACTAAAAAGGTTCTGCGTTACAAAGGAAATAGTCAACAACCTGAAGAGATAACCTATGAAATGGGAAAAAAATTGCAAATCATACATTGGATAAAGGGTTAATATCCAAAATATATAAGGAACTCAAATTAACTGAATAGCAAGAAAACAAATAACCCAATTAAAATGAACACAGGATCTGTATAGATATTTTTCAAAAGACATTCAAACAGCCAACTGTTACATGAAAAAGTACTTAACATAATCATCATGGAAATGGAAATTAAAACCACAACATCACCTCACATCTGTTAGACGGTTTTTATCAAGAAGATAAGAAAAAAAAAGTTTTGCATGGTTGAAAATGTGAAGAAAAGGAAACACTTGTACACTGTTGGTAGGTATGTAAATTAGTACAGTAATCATGGAAAACAATATGGAGTTCTGTTAAAAAGTGTAAAATAGAACTACCGTATGTTCCAGCAATTCCACTTTTGAATATATATCCAAAGGGAAAGAACTCAGTTCATGGAAGGAATCTTTGTACTTCCACTTTGATTGCAGCATTATTTACAATAACTAATATATGGAATCAATCTAAGTGTCTGTCAACAGATGAATGGATAAAGAAAATGGGCTACATATACATAATAGAATACTACTCTATTATGAAGGAAATTCTGACATTTCCAACAACATGGATGAGCCTGGAGAACCTTGTGCTAAGTGAAATAAACCAAACACAAACAGACAATACTGCCTGATCGTATTTACATATGGGAATTAAAAGGATAAACTAAAAGGAATACTTGTTACCAAGGGTTGGTTAGGGATAGAGGAGATATAGAGCACTGTTGGTCAAAGCGAATTCATTCACTTAGAAGCAAGCATAAATTCTGCTATCTATTATCCAGCAACGTGAGCATAGTTAGCAAAAGTATACTTTGTATTTCAATTTTTGATACAAATTCTGTTTTTAAATATTCTTGTCACAAAGATAATTATGTGATGTTACATATATTAATTAACTTTATTAATCATTACACAACATATACATTTATCAAACATTGTGTCATACTCCATAAATAAATATAATAAAAAATTAAATAATATATTTGAATTTTGTTAAATGCCATTTCAAAATCAATTGATGTGGGTTTGTGTGTGTGTGTGTGTGTGCATCAGTAATTTATTTTTGTTTTGATTAATACTATATTAGATTAAATGTTTTTTAACTTGTTCTTTTTAGATATGCATGACAGTATAGAGTGTGGTTTGACATATTGTATATATATGGAGTATAACTTATTTTAATTAGGATCCCATTCTTTTTTAAATATTTTTTAGTTGTAATTGGACACAATACCTTTATTTTATTTATTTATTTTTATGTGGCACTGAGGATCCAACCTAGCACCTCACACATGCTAGGCAAGCACTCTACCACTGAGCCCCAGCCCTAGCCCCTATGATTGTGGTTATATATGATGTGGTGTTTCTGTGATGGTGCATTCATACATGAACATAAGAAAGTTATATCTGATTTATTCGACTGTCTTTCCAATTTCTACACCACTCCCCATGTGGGGTTTTTCTTCTTTAGAATGTTAATATTATCTGTTACAAACTAATTTCCAAATTAACCCATTCCTTGCATAAACTCTATTTTCTCTTAGTTTTTTCATTTTATGTTGTCCTAGATTCAATTTATTAATATTTTTCTGGGGACTTTGTATCCACATTCATGAAAGATGTTTGTTTGTGGGATTTTTTTGGTATTTTTCTGAATTTCGTATGTGACCTCATAAGAAATATCTCCTTCCCTTCTAATTTATGAGAGAAATATTATAGAATTTGTATTATTTTTTAAAAAAACATTTAGTAGAATTCACCAATAAGGCCATATCAACATAGAGATTTCTTTTTCAGAAAGGTGTTGATTTTTAACTGTGAATTCATTTTTTGTCTTCTTTCTTTTCATTTTTAAGTCTTGCTAGAAGTTTGCCAATTTTATGAATCCTTTAAAAGAACCAGATTGTGTTTTCATTGATTTTCTTTATTACATTTATTTTTCCATTTACTTGATTTTTATTCTTATCTTTAGTGTTTCTTTTCTTCTGTTTCTTGTAGGTTTATTTTTCCTTTTTTTTTCCTAGTCTAAGATGGAAACTTAGACTGTTGATTTGAGATCTTCCATCTTATTTAATATAAGCATCCCAATGTTATTAATTTCCAACTAAGCATTGTCTTCATAGCATTCAAAACTTTTTATGTATTTTTATTTTCCTTCATTTCAAAACTGTTTTTAACTTCTCTTGAGATCTCCTCTTTGACACATGATATTTAGACACATATTGTTTAACTTGTAAATAGAGATTGCCAGTATTTTTTTCTTGTTTAGTATCTACTGTGGTTGGAGAGTGTAATCCATATTTTTTGAGTATGTTGAATTTGTTAGCTTTGTTTTAGGTTCCTGGATAGGATGTATCTAGGTAAGTGTTCCGTGAGCAACTGGAAAGACCACAAAATCTCTTGTTGTTTGGTGGAGATTTTACTCTTTTATATTCTTGTTAATTTTCCATCCACGTGTTCTCCTATTACTGAGAGGAGTAATTGTAAATCCAATTACTTTTGTATAATAATCTATTTCTCCTTTTACTTCTGTCAGTTTTTGTTTTGTTTAATTTAAAGGCTATCATTAGGTGTATATAGATTTAAGAGGGTTATGTCACAGTGATACTTTGACACCATTATTATTATACACTGATCTTTTTATGCCTGGTATTTTTTAAACTATAAAGTCTATGTCTGCTATTAAAAGAAAAAAAAACTATTGCTTTCTTAGGTATCCATTTTTATCTTTCTATTATTAGTATTTCTCTATCATTACATATGAAATTACTGACTTTTAGACACCATAAATTTAATTTGTAGTGTTTTTTCCATTAATGCATCCTGACCTTTTGTCTTTTCTATTGGTATTTGTAGAACCTTTGAACATAATACAATCATTATGTTTTCACTTGGAGCTAATTTTTTATAGCACATCTAGTTTTTGTTCTTCTTTTTTTCCCTGTCCTCACTTACTATTTTTAAAATATTTTTAGTATGCCAGATCATATAGTAAACATTCACTTTTTGAGGAACACATCCTTGTTTCCACCTGTTACTGCCTTATTTCTTACAGTCATATTGGAATTTTGAAATGGTATCTCATGATTTTGACTCATCCATTTTTTTAACCACCTACCTGTATAGTTTTTAGTTGATTTCTCTAGAGATTATAAGATAACTTGTGAAGTTTGCAGTCTACTTAGAATGAATATTTCACCACTTTATAGGATAGATATGTTATCATCATGTGTGTCTTCACTCTCTCTCTACATTGAAAACCCCATCTGAAAATACATCTTTACTTTCATTGTTTCAGTTTGTAATAAAATAAACATAACATAAAATTTAACATTTCAACTTTTTAAAAAATTCTGTGTGGTTCATTGGCATTAAGTAAATTCATGTTGTCAGGCAAACTTCACAATTATCTATCCCTGGAACTTTTTCATCACCTCAAATTGAAACTCTGTACCCATTAAACCATATCTCTCTTCCTCTTCCTCTTCCTCTTCCTCTTCTTCCACTACTCTACTATTCTAAATAAGTAGAGTTGCACAATATTTGTCCTTCTGTGTCTGGCTTATTTCCCTCTGCACAAAGTTTCAAGGTTCATCTTTATGCAGCATGTGTCAGTACATCATTGCTTTTATCTGGCTACATATTTTTTCATAATATGAATATAAGATATGCTGTTTATCCATTCATCATTTGATTGATGCCTGGGTTATTTCCACAGTTTAGCAATTGTGAATAGTGCTGCAATGAACATATTTGTATAAGTTTTTGTGTGGATACATCTTTTTAATTCTCTTGAATATATATCTTAAGAGTGGAATTGCTGAACCATATGGCAACTCTGTTTAGCTTTTAAAGAACTGCCATGTCCTTGTGAATATTTGTTATGTCCATCTTTTTTATCCTAACTATCCTAGCATGCCTGAAGTGTTATCTCATTGTGGTTTTGACTTGCATTTCCCTAACAAAATATATAGAGCATCTTCTCATGTGCCTACAGATCATTTTGCTATCTTCTTTAAAAAACTGTTCAAATTCCTTGTTTACTATTTGAGTATTTTTTTATTATTATTATCGAGTATTATGAGCTCTTTCTACACTCTAGATACAAGATATGTATCTAGAGTATATGATTTGAAAATTCTTGACTTATCTTTTTTTCTTTGTTGCTCATGATTTGGGTGTCATGTCATATAATCTTTTGCTAAATCTGAAGTCATAAAGATTCTACCCCTGTATTTACACCTAATAATGTTGCAGTTTTTAGTTCTTTTGATCCATTTTGTATTAACTTCTGTATGTGGTGTGATGCAAGACTCTAACCTCATTCTTTATGTATTTAGAAATATGTGGTTATGGGGGGTACGGTTGTTTCACAGTGGTAGAGCGCTTACCTAGCATGTGTGAGGCACTGCGTTCGATCCCCAGCACCATGTAAACAAATTAAATAAAGAAAATAAAGGTATTGTGTCCACCTACAACTAAAAAACATCAAAAAACGTCGAAAAGAACAAAAAAGGAATATGTGTTTATGGTTTGGATCTTTGTCTATTTAGTTATGGAGAAGACTATTCCTTCTTCATTGTATGGTCTGGAAACCCTGTAGAAAATAAGTTAACTAGAGATTGGTGGGATTATTGTGTAATTTTCAATTTTATTGCATTGTGTTAAGGAATGAGTTGTGTCCCCTACTCCCCCGAATACATATGTTGAAGTCCTAACTTCCAATAAGACTATGTTTGGAGACAGAGCTTTTAAGAAGGTAATTAAGGTTAAATGAAGCCATAAGGGGGAGGACCTAATCTAATAGGATTTGTGTCCTTAGAAAAATAGTAAGAGACACCAGGAATACATGCATGCATAGAAAAAGAAGGCTTGAGTAAGGACACAGTGAGAAGACAGCAATCTGATACACACACACACACACACACACACACACACACACACACCAGGGAAGCCACTAAAACTCTATTGGAACTAGTAACTGAATTCAACAGTTTGCAGGACAAAAAACCACTATGCAAGAGAGTCTGCACCAAGGGAGGGGGCAAGGGAATAGGAAGGATGGTGGAACAAGTTAGACATCATTACCCTAAGTACACGTATGAAGACACAAATGGTGTGAAAATACTTTGTGTACAACCAGTGACTTGAAAAAATGTGCTCTATATGTATGAGATGAATTGCATTCTGCCATCATGTATTACAAATCAGAATAAATAAATAAATATTTTTTTTTTAAAAAAAGAGAGTCTGCACCAGAAATAATCCTTGATGGCACTTTTATCTACCAGCCTCCAGAACTGTAATAAAATATATTTCTGTTGATTAAGCCATTCAGTCTAAAATATTCTGTTATGGCAACTGAGCAGACTAATACACTTTAATGTACATCTATCATGCCAGTGCCACTCTGCCTTGATTACTGTTGCTTTTTAGTAAATCTTGAAATCAAGACTGTAAATCCTACTAATTTATTCTTTTTCAGGTTTGTTTTCTGGATCCCTTGAAATTCTGAATGAATTTTAGAATTAGCTCTCAATTTCTACAAAAATGTTAACTTTTATTTTAATGTCAATTGTATTGAATCTGTAGATTAGGCGGAGGCATATTTGCAGCTGAACAAAATTAAGTCCCACAATCCATGAACATGGAATGGTTTTCCATTTATTTCATCTTCTGTGATTTCTTTCAACAATGATTTGTAGTTTGCAGAGTATACATTTTGAACTTATCAAATTTTTCCTATTTGATTCTTTTTGATGCTATCATAAATGGAATTATTTTCTGAATTTCAGTGTCAGATTGTTTATTGCAGGTTCATAGAAGTAAGACTTATTCTTTCATAGTGATTTTGTGTCCTGCAAATTGTTGAATTTAGTTATTAGTTCCAATAGTTTTAGTGGCTTCTCTGGGTTTTCTATATACAAGATTGTGTCTTCTGCAAATACTGATAGCTTAACCTCTTTCTTGCCAATCTCAAAGACTTTTGTTCCTATTTTGTACCACTTTTGTATCACTTCAAACAAAAACAGCACAAGTGGACATCTTTGCATTGTTCCTGATTGGCAGGAAAGCATCTGGATTTCATCATGAAATCTGATGATGATCAAGCCTTCAACATATGTCCTTTATGGGACTTCTAAGATCCAAATCATAACCATGTTATTTCTAGGAATATGCCCATTTTATCTAAATTATCTAATTTGCTGGCACACAATTATTTAGAGTTTTTCTTCATAATCTTTTTCATTTTTATAAAGTCACTAGTATTGTCTTTTCTTTCATGTCTGTTTCTAGAAATTTGAGATTTCATTTTTTTTTCCTTAGTCAAATATGCTGAATATTTATCAGTTTTGTGGATCCTTTCAACAGCCAGGGTTTTGTTTCATTAATGTATTTATTTTCTATTTTTTATTTTATTATTTTCTGTTCTAATCTTTACTATCTCCTTTCCACTTGTTATCTAATTAGCTTATAACACTGTTCAAATCTGCCATTTTCCTGTTGATCTTCTACCTAGTTTTTCTATCCAATATTCAAATTGGAATATTGAATGCTCCAAACATTACTGTTGAATTATTTATTTCTTCCCCCATTTCTATAAATTTTTGCTTCTCATAATATGGTGGTCAAGTATAGATACATATATATATATTTATAATTGCTATATCTTCCTAAAGGATTGACCCTTTTGTTATTTTTAAATTTCCCTCTTTTTCTCTCTAAATGCATTTGTTATTGTTGTGTTAAAGACTATGATGCTTTTTCTTGTGGTTGCTGGTTAATTTTTCTCACTTTTACTTTCAAACTGTCTCTCTTTTAGACAGCATATAGTTAGGTCACTTTTTTGAACCCAGCTTGATAATTTTGCTTTTTTACATTTTTCATTTACTCTCACATGAAGTTTTTATTGCTTGCCTTTATCCAATATATGGGTCATATTTTCCTTTTCCTTTGCATACTTCATAATTTTTTGCTGGAAATTGGATGTATTAGATAATACATCATAGCAGTTCTGGGAACTTCTTCCTCCCTTCCTCAGTCTTGTTTTTCATTGTCTTCTTGTTTATTTCTTACTTATTTGGACTGTTGGTCATTTTAATGAAGTTCATTGCCCACTCCCTCCCCATCTCTCTCACACAGCATGAGAAACACACTAACCTGTCCAAACCCAAAGAGAATGGATTAAGAACCAAGGCATAGCAACAAACAAGGTTTTACTTAAAGATTGGTGTCTTGCAAGATTGAGGGGAGCAGGCACCCCCAGATTGGATACAACCAGCATTTTATCCCCTAGAGCACAAGCCCCCTCCCCCACACTCCATTCGTCATTGGCTGAGTACTATGGGGTGCACAATCTTCCTGAATGTTTCACTGTCTTCTATTGGATTATTTAAAGGAAGGTACCTTTAGTTGTCCTCACCTCCCTTTGTTCTCTTGTGGTGGGACAGTGTCCTTGGATTAAGTGCCTTTTGGCATGAATAGTTTATCTCTGTTGGTGAAGTGAAAGGAGGGGGTCTTCTTTCTTCCCTCTTGTTTGTCAAGGGGCTGTGAAGTTTTACACTTGGTGTTAATTGCTTGTAACTTTTCATTCAGCTGCCTTTCTTACATCCCAAATAGTTTTATGTTTAAAGCTAAATACTGTATTTTGAAAATGGATCACTGAATTTTCTATTTCTCATAATAATGGTAAGCCTCTAATACTCTCTGATCAGGCAGGTACAGTTTTGAGTCTATGCTGCAGTTCCCTTGGGATGACAGTAATACTAGTGGGATTCTCTTCCAACCTTGCCCTGCCAACATACAGCTGTTAATCTCCATTAGTTTCTGGCCTATGAATCTATTGTTTTTAACAGTACCCTGGAGCAGAAATTCCTCCACAGTCTAATTCAATCAAATTGTCTCTCTTTGAAGGAAATATTTTCTGAGGTCAGTGTTGATGTTTGTGTTAACCCTGGGAGGGCTCTTCCCACCTGTTTATTCCCAGAGTCACACCTACAAACTAGCAAACCTACCACCTACGCTGTATCTTCCTTCAATTCCCCAATCTTCTCTCAATTGCCTCTCATCATAGTCTCTATGATTCTGGAGAGTGCACCTGAGTTTAAACTTATGTACATTTGACTTCAAATAACGTCAGCTGTTTTGGAGGAGATTCGGAGTTATGTGCTTCAAGGCCTGATTTTTCCCCCATATAACTTTTTCTTTTTTTTTATTGTTGGTCTTTCAGAACATTACAAAGTTCTTAATACATCATATTTCACAGTTTGATTCAAGTGGGTTATGAACTCCCAATTTTACCCCATATACAGATTAAGCCAGAGCTCTAGAGCTGGGGGTAGAGACAATAACAAACGTTTTTCCAAGTGACACCTAACTAGGAGATGAGTGCTTCGTGGGCAAGGTGGGAGAAGGGTGTGGAGGGCAGAAGCTTGCAGTCCTCTTAGCTTTCTTCTCCTCTCATGGAATCTTCATTTCAAGGGCCAAGGGAAGGGATATCAGGGACCCAGTATTCTCACTATTGCACACCCAAGACAGATTCTCTCATTCTTGTCTATCCAGGCATCTGGAGGTAGGATGAGAAAAGCTGAAGCCTTGCTCCTTCTGCACTGAAAGCCGTCTAGCTAAGTCCAAGGGATAAAAATAGCTGAGATCTTGGCAGCAGCAATCTGGGGTACAGTATTGGCCTTGCTGACCTAGGAATAGCAAGGAAGGGAGTGGTCTTGGTGCAAATACCACAGACTCCCCTTTCTTATCAAATGTTCATAGATTTCCTTGAACAGATATTTCTTCATTTGCCATCTGCCCTTAGGACCATTTATTTCCAGGTGATTTCAATGGTTGCTCCTTTGGATGTGATTTTCACTAGTGCTACCCACGCTGTCTTTCCAAAAGACACTTATATTCATTAATTACATGTGGAATTTCCAGGAGAACAAATCTTTGCTTTTCACTTCTTGTGATTAATTTTTCTGTACTTCCTTTGTTTGTTTCCATTAAAACAATGACTGCCAACCTTATACAAGTTCTTTCCCATTTTCAACTCCAAGTTCCTAGATGATTCAGAAATGAGGCTTTTGCACTAACATCTAGAGTGAACATTCAAGACATTGGCTATAATTTTTTTATACCTTTATTTTTATGTGGTGCTGAGGATCAAACCCAGTGCCCCACATGTGCCAGGTGAGTGCTCTACCATGGAGCGGAGCCATAACCCCAGCCCCAACTGGCTATAATTTTTATCTAAGGTTTCAGGAAAGAGAACATGCTTCTCCACCACCGCCCTTTTCCAACATTTTGCCTTTGGATTAGTTTTAGATTCAAGAGGAAAAGATAGGAATGGCGAAGTTGAAAAGAGGAAAAGTTTTTACAATATGAAGTCCACACAGGCTCTGAACTTAAGGGAAGCCATTGGCAGGACTTCCTGTTGCTGTGGGCTTGATTTGTTATGAGGTAGTCATCTTTTGCTGAAGCCTGTCTAGCTTCCTTGAAAATAACAGTCAGCAAGTGACTAAGCATGCACTGCAAGACTGGTTGTGACACAGGAAGCCACAAAATGATGAGAGACCTAGGTATGTCCAAAGGAAGGAAGTCAATAAGGGCATGCCCCAAAATTCTTCCAGGTCTTGGCTTAGGAAACCTTGTAAGACTTCTGGAAATCTTTCATGAGAGCTAATAGGAAACAGTTCAGCCTAAAGGCTCTTTAAAACTTTGGATGCTTAAGTTTACAAAGCCCATTAAATTTGAACTTCCAATTGGAATTTTATACAAAAGAGACATTTGTAGGAGGCATTTTCAGAGAATTTTATTTGTGGATAATAATAGTATTGTGCTGGTTAGTCTTCATTTGTCTGTTAAAGATCCATTCTCCATCCTCCTGTGCCAGGCTCTGTCTTCCCCAGAAGCTGACCGATGCAGATTCACTGCATGCCCCATCACCTTGCTATTCAGTTTCTAGTTGGGTTTGGACAGTTGTTTCCAACATTAACATGAAATTGGAGCATGTGAGAAAATAAAGGTATTCCCTGATCCTTCCTTGCTATACCACTCCCTCTCTGACAGTAGCTGTGTCTCTATATATTCTCACTGGGGTCCTCCTTCAAGGTCCTGGTCCTTACCAAACTCTAGAAATACTATTTACTATATTAAGAGCTTCTTGCTAGGCTAGTTTCTGTGTGCCTCACTAGTCCATTTTCTATATAACAAAGTACTTGATACTGGTAAATTTTTAAGGGAAAGAGGTTTGTTTTAGCTCCTGGTTCTTAAGGCTGAGAAAATCCAAGAGCAGGGTGCTGACACCTGGCTAGGGCCTGAAACTGCATTGTAACATGGTGGAAAAACAGAAAGGCAAGCAGGCCTGAACAGGAGAGGAAGCAAGAGAGGCTTGGCTTGCTGTATAACAATACACTCTGGTGAGTTTGAGCCCATTCCCCTAAAGTAGCATTCATGAATGTGGTGCCCCACCCCCCCACCCCACCCCCACTTATCTAACAACTTTGAAAAGGTCCTATCACCTCTCAATACCATTAGATTAGGAATTAAATTTCTACAGGAGTTTCAGATGGGACACACAATAGCACTCACCATCTCATTTGTTCTCATAACCCTGCTATGCTTTGTAAGTAGTATCAGTATGCTGCAGGAGGGCTGAATTCTGTTTCCTGCTGGATTTCTGGGAGTTAGCATATTTTAAAATCTTCAATGTGTGTCATAATCTTGAAAACCCATGTTAACTCTTCAAGGCATTAACATTATTAACCCATTTTACAGATGAAGAAAATGTTTTAAACAAGTAAAATACCCAAAGTCACATACCTAGTGACACAGAATTGGAATTGAACTCAAGTATTTCTAACAAGAGCTGTTTTCTTTATTTCATTTAAGTTTTTTCTAACAACTTTTATTTATATTTTATTGCAAAGATTAATTTTATTTAAATATAAGTCAATTTTTTAGCTTTTTAATGAATGTATTGATTAAGCCCAAGTCCTTATTTTGAAATACAATTTGATGAAATTCATGATATCTAAATTCAAGGGGCTGGGATTGTGACTCTGTGGTAGAGTGCTCACCTAGCATGCATGAGGTACTGGGTTCCTTCCTCAGAACCACATAAATGTAAAATATTGTGTCCACCTAAAACTGAAAACTAAATATTCTTTAAAAATAAATTTAAGTACAGTATCCTTTTAATGACTATAAGGAAAAACACAAGACTTAATTTAAAAAAAATAACTTTGAGACTTTTACTTGTAATGAAGCTTGATAATCAACTCTTGTTTTGTGCAAACATTAATTTTCCTTTCCCTTCAGATTTTTTTTTATAAATACCATTGGTTGTAACCCAACAACCCTTCCCAGTCCTCCCTATCCTTTTACACTTTCAATGCTACTTTGAAGGCAGCAATGGCCAGATGACTCAGGTCCTGCTAATGAAAAGTGAAAGTATCCCTTTTGCTGATAAAAATCAACAATCACAGCTCTTTGTTCCATCCCTTTCTTTATGCTTAAAACTATTATGTGATGCCTGGAATCATTGCAGTTTTACTGTGACATATTCAAAGTTGTTAGATAAATGTAAAGGTTACTAGGTAGCAAACAAATATATAGGATGCTCGTTAAATTTGAATTTCAGGTAAATTATGAATAAATTTGTAGCATATGCCCCAAATATTTTATAGCATATATTTAAAATGCATAATTTTATATATAATACACACATGCCTATACGGTTATATTATGACCATGAGCCAATGCATTCAAAGTTGCTAAATATGTAAAATAAAAAGCTGTTAGCTTATATTCAACTTATATATTGAGTCCCACAAATTCTAAAAAGTGAGTTTTGTTGCTGTTGTTTTATTAAATATTGAATGGATAAAAAGAATATATATAACGTGTATGGCAAAAGGAAAGCAATACACCAATGCCAGTTTAATCACCAATCAGTCTAAGATAACCTCTAGCCTAGATTCTGAATTTAATTTTCCTTTGCCTTTTAAACAATGTGTTTGTTTGTTTTTTCATCTTCATCACCTTTGAATGGCTAGGAACTGAAAAAAGGTGTTTTTCTTTTCAAGTACAGTAAAGATAACCCAGCATCCTCCTCTCCAAACATAAATTATATGTCCAAGAGAATGCTGCAAAGTGTTCAAAACAGGTAGGCACTTTTTATCTTGGTCATACGAAAGCTATGACAACGGTAGAGGTGTTGATCTTTTCAGAGTCCTGTAGGTTTCTTGATAGACATGTGTATAAGAGACAAACCAAGGAGAGAGAGAAGAAAGTCTTGCATCTAGGGGGTTTGGAGTTGGCTTTCAGAGAAACAACCTCAACTTCCAGATATCTAAAGGGTTCCCCTGCCTTCCTAGGAAGGCAGACCCCTGCCCAAGCCTCCCTCCTGAGATCCTGCATATGCTTTCTTGCTAAATGACTCTTCACTCCGTTATCTCCTCACGGGATACATCTGTTGGGTGTTTCGCATCCTCAGCTCTCCGCTTCCATCTTTTTCATATCTCAACACATTGTTTCCTCCAGTCCGGGTGGCAGAGTGGAAGGGAGCCATCCCGCCCGACGACGCTCTGGGATTGGCAGCGAATGAATGATTGGCAGCGGGCATCTCTGTCAGAGCTTTGGCATGCTGCAGAGTAGAAGCCCCGTGCTAATGAATGCCATCTACACCTACCAGATGTGCCACTGGGTGACATGCCAGATCTTTTACATAATGCCATTCTGCTGGACATGAAACAGCTGGGGGTGAGGGTGTCTCTTAATGCCTTCGGGTAAGAGTGAGTCTGCCTCTTCTGTGATTCATTCATTCCTTCCTTCCTTCCCTCCTTCATTCATTCATTGTACTCAGATCACTCGCCACTGTCCATATGCCCAACCAGCTCTCCTTACACCTAGGAGGATATCTCCCTCAGAGATAGTATAGAACTGGAGTCCCTGAGTTCCCAAAACATCTCCCCTAGCCTCTTCCACACTCTTCCATGAGTTTGCTCCCTACCCCCACCCAGACTCAAGAAAGAGAATTTGTTTAAAAGGTTAAAGAAATAAAAACACTGAAAGGACCTGAAATTGAAGGAAGGGTAGATAGATACCACACTTCCCATCTCCCCCCACCCCACCCATTACTCTCTTCTTCCAAGCTAACCTGCTGCCCACACCCCACTCCCTTTGGCAGCATCCCTTGTTCTTTCTTTTTCCACAGTCCACTGGAAACTGGACAGTATTTACTCCCAAGGGTGATATTCTGCAGTGCCTGTCCCACGTCCTGGCTGAAGTAGTTTTCTTAGGTTGGAGGTGTCCAAAAATCCTTGCCGTTTGGAAAGGAATGTTTCCTGGAGTGGGATGGACAAGGTGGGAGGAAAGGGAAATGAGAAAACCGCTTCTGACCGACCAGGCATGCGTGCGCCTGTAGGAGTGTTTCGGTTCTCCTCTCCCAGCGAGATCACCAATCCCAGAAAGAGATTAGCTGGGGACCTGGGGGAGGATGCCAAGCTGGTCTCCTGCACTTTCTCTCAACCTGGGAGTTGGGGCTGCCCCGGAATCCGGGGCCTTTGCGAGCGGCAGGCCTCTGCTCCTCCTCCGCAGGGGCCATACCCCTCACACACGCCCTCCCACGACACACACGCCATCAATCTAGCTGATAGGCGCCGCTCCCACGCGCACACCCCTGCCCCTCACACGAGGGGGCCCTGTCGCCAGGCCCCTTCCCAGGCACTCCCACCCCCGCCCGCTGCTGAGGCTCCAGATGGCGGCTTCTTGCGCTAGGCTCGCGGGCCCCCAGAGGCAGCAGCCAGCGGTCGCTCCCTCCCTCCCAGCTGCTGCGGCGGAGAGCCGGACCGCTTTGCAAGGCAGATGGGCTCCTCCGCAAGCTCGCATTGGGGCGGGAGTGTGGTCGCGGGTGGCGCGGGGATGCCTAGGGGCCCGCGGGAGCTTCGCTCTGGGTAAAGGAGCCCTGCGGCCGCAGGTAAGGAAGCCGCAGAGAGCTGCTCAGGGAATAGATGGGGAAGCCTGACACTGGGGACTACCCCTACCTACCCCCACTGTCTCCCTTGTCCTTTTTTCCCCTTCCCAACCACTGAGCCAGGGTCAATTGCTGGACCAGAGCACCCACGCTACAGCAGGGAGCGGCTTCGCGGACGCCAGAAGGGGGCGCCCAGCACCCCAAAACCCGGGCAGGAGGCGACCTCTGCCTGGGCGTCCCGCCCAGCCAAAGGCTGCTTCAATCGGAAAGGTGCCCCCTTCTGCCTGAGAGCAGTAATGCCTACCGCCAGCCGCAACCACCTACTTGCCCATTTTTCTCCTCTCATCTCACTGCTCGCACTACCACCCTAGCGCTCGCTCTTTTTCAGAGTCTCTCTCTCCCTCTCCCTCTCCCTCTCCCTCTCCCTCTCCCTCTCCCTCTCCCTCTCCCTCTCCCTCTCTCTCTCTCTCTCTCTCTCTCTCTCCCTACCCTCATTCTTTCCTGGTTTTCTTCCTTCTCTATGATTTCCTCCTTGTATATTGTGTTTCCCCCTTGGGTTCCTACACCGATTCTGTGAGGTTTTATGTGCCCCTAAAAGGTGGCGTGGAGGTCATGTGTTTTAGGCTTCTCTCCCTAGGTGCCTCCCAAGCAGCCCTGAGGAAGGCAACTATCGGAAGTTGACGTCATTCTGTTCCGGGGACAGGAGACAGCAACAGTTTGCTATGTGAGTGAGTGATATGTTGGGGTGCGGCGCTTCCCCCAAAATACAGATCTATGGTCCCCTTATTGGACGGATGCATGAAGTTCAATAGCTTGGTACCCAGCCCTTACCTCCCATCAAAGTCAGGACACACGAGGGTATCCCTTTATACACATCCCAAAAGACCTAAGGTCAGCCTCCCCTATTGTCCTTAGTTTGCCTCCGAAGCAGCTACTCTCGGGGTTGGGAAGATGATCTGACGTTGCCTCTAATCTGCCAGCGTGCTGTCGCGTGCCCACTGTGCCCTCAGACAGGCTCCTGCTATGCCGCTATGGGGCTTTAGACCCCGCGAGTACGTTCCATAAGCTCCCAGAATAAATCCCCTCGGAAACATTAATCACAAGGACCAGAGGATGCAAAATGTGTGCCTGTGCGGTGTCTGCCTTTTAATCCCAAACGTAATTCTGGAAAACAGCATCAGACAAGGGCTCTATTAATCCCTTACAGGAGTCAATGCCATCACTGACCTACTAGACTTGTTTTCCTACAATTTCACAGAGTTAGCCTCTGTTAGAGGAAAGTGACAGGACAGGAGGAAACAGTGAGGAAACTCCTGGTACATTCACTTAATAATAGAGTAGGGCACTCCTTACATGGCTCGGGCTCCTTAGTCTGGAGTCAAATTCGATGGGGTTGCCGGCGCTACTGCAGAGGTGGGGAGAGGGTTAGCTGGGCGTTAGATGCTGAGTGGGGTTGAGAGCAGAGTTGGAAAGGCATTTTCTCCCATTCTAAGGCTTGGGACCCAAAAGACCTCATTTGGGGGCTGTCCCTTTGGGATGATGTTAGGGCCAGAGGAGAGGCTCACCCGCAACACGGATGAATCAGTTTGCTATCCCCCCTCCCCGACCTGTTCCTCGCACTTGAGATTTCACTATCATGTCATTCAATTAATCATATTTCGCTTCTCCCATTTTATTCAAAACCGTCTTCCAGTTCCCTCATAATCGTAATTTGTGCCATTGCCTTTTATCTTTGATTAATTAAGAAGTTGAAAATGATAATGGAGGGTCGGGCCAATAAATTAGCTTTAGGAACAGAGGGACCGACGCCCAGAGCTGCCGCGTGGGTGGGCACTGCCCTATCAGGCTGGGGTGAGGGTGAAGGTGGGGTCCCCCGCCGGCCGCAGCACAGGGAGGGGTGAAGGATGAGGCGCACCTTGCGAACTCAGTGGAGATACCCGCACTGAAGTAAATCCCGAAGGCGCAAGTAAAGACCTCTCTACTCACCAAGTGGAAGGATTGTTGGGATGCTTAGCTTTTCCGGTTTGAGTCTAGAAATAAAAAGAATTGGGGCGGGGTTGAGGGTACTCTTGTTTATTTTCAAAAAGGCCTCGCTATACTAAGTGGATGATTAGGTTTAAAGTGTGGGCCTTTACAAGGATTTGGATCCTTTTCCACCCCCAGTTCTAGTAAGTTAGATTTATTTATTTATTTATTTATTTATTTATTTATTTATTTATTTAATTTTCTCCCTCCTCTACTCGCCTACTGGTTTGAAAGAGGGAGGAAGGAAAGGAGGAAAAGAGGGAGAATGTGTTTGAGAGATTCTAAGATCACATCAGTGGCCAAAGAGGAAAGCCCAATGGCGGGGTGGTTCAGGGGTTACTCTTTTCTCCCTCCATGAAATCGATCATGCCTCCAGACCGCTGAAGGAGAGCACTTTGCCACTCTTCACAGCTTCCCTCCAGCCTCTTTAGCTTTCAATTGAAAACCAATTAAAGGTTTCTATAAATCTGTTAGAGCCCCTTTTATCTGGGGACCCCTGATGCATGCGATATTGCCCTTTAGATGCCTCTTCCGTGTTTTGTTTTACAATTGTTTTATCAATATAATTCGGCCTTTCTTTTCCTGTCTCTATAGATACAGATACACAAGGAAAACCAAAGCTATTCAGGCTCCTCATTTGTCCAGCAGCCTAACAGTGGTGCCCTTTCTGTGCGGCTGCTTTCCCTGCTTCAGGAGCAGCAGTTATGGTAGAAGCAGATGGCTACTGATTGGGGGAGCTTTGTGGCTCTAATGCTGAATACTTTATGGAAAAGGACTATATCATGCTTCGTTGGGCAGAGGAACAAGGGGATGAGATTTATGGCCAGGAAAAATAAATCTTTTTCCAAGTTGTGGCTCCTTCTCACCAGTGTCTCCTTTGCCCTGGGGGTCAAAGGCTGAGGAATTGGTTTTCATTTTATTTTATTCTTCTTTCTGTAACAGCACATTTTATTCAGCGTCTGAAGGTAGAGCAGACTAAAAGCCAGAAGTTTTTAGAACACCCTCGGTGGTTGTTGCATCAGCATTCTCTGCCCTCAGGAAAAGAGCAGAAGGGTATGGTCTTAAATGCTCTTTGAGGCCATATTTTCCTGGACCTCTTGTTAGTTGCTGGGTAAAACATCGTCATCCATTATCCTATTATCAGTAAAGGGGAAAAAGGATGTTAAATGCTCCTATTCAAAAAGTTAGAGGAGGATACTGATGCTGAAGGAGAGGGGAAATGATGGGGCATATGGTGAAGCAGGCATGCTTCCCACTCTGAAAGCTCGGACCTCTGAGATGATTGAGGGATGCTTGTGAGCCTAACATGCTGAACTCCAAATTGAATTTTCAACTTATGGAGGCTATACAAAATCCAACCCTCTGTTGGAGGCCTAATCTCCCCCAAGATATGTCCATATCTTTTCCTCTCACCTGAGTTTCACTTCTCTTGTGTGAAGGTGTGCTCTGTCTACTGCTGAGATGTGTCTCTTCTCCATACACCCCTTCTCCTGCCCTCAGAACCTGTCCCCTTGAGGTCTTCCTCTCCCAGAGGCCATAATGTCATACAGAAGAGTTCCTAGCAGAGAGACCCACATGCCTACTGGCAGCTTGGCACCAAGAGATGGCAGCCAATTCCAACTCTGGCTTTCCCTTCCCACTCCAGACTCCTTGTCTCCTTGATTTTTGAAACGCCATTT
This sequence comes from Urocitellus parryii, assembly GCF_045843805.1. Taxonomy (NCBI): domain Eukaryota; kingdom Metazoa; phylum Chordata; class Mammalia; order Rodentia; family Sciuridae; genus Urocitellus; species Urocitellus parryii. The sequence continues at coordinate 77,713 of NW_027551974.1, read as the reverse complement.
TCAATCAAGAAACATTTGCTGAGCACCTTCCTATTCCAAGCCCCTCTCCCCTGCCTTTCCAATTCTTTTACCTTGCCCCTAGAAACTGAAGAGGAAACGCCAGGCTGACAGCTTCCCAAAAGGTCACCTAGTTTTCTGCCACAAAGAGCTTCCTCCCAACTCTTCAAACACTACCACCACAAATTCCAACATGCACCTTTGTATCTTGTTTCTCTCTAAAGAAGAGAAAAGGTGTAACAGGGGAGATAAGCCTTAAAAATAAAAGGCAGGCATTCAGGGGCTTTAAATGACTAACTTTGGGCTCTTCCTATGTGCTAGGCCAAATGCTGTGCCAGCCTTATAGCACTTCAGTCTTCTAATGACCATTTGACTTAAGTGCTACTATCATCACAAAGCCCTCTGCTTCACAGGAAAAGCAGTCCAGAGATGCTAACTAGAGTAAGTCACCCAGCTGGCACCTGAATCAAGGATTACTCCTGCAATATTCACTCTATGAGTTAGATGCTTTTACTAAGGACTTTACAAAGGAAGAAAACAAGTTCAGAGGGGTAAATGATTAACTCAAAAGACTCACAGCTTGTAGACTTCAGACCCGGAGTTCAAATGTTAACTGTTCAGAACCCCAAATTTCGCTTTCTAATATTACTACTTCTTGGATCTTTTAGAAGAAGGAGGTACTGGGAACCCACATCAGACAGTTTGTGACTGGGTCGCGGGGCAGGGCTGGAGATTTCACGGAGTCTGAGAATGGGGCGTGGGGGCTAAAGCAACTGGTCTGTTCCGGGCTGCGCCTGCGCAGAAAAAAGCGTGGGATTGGAAGACGCAGCTCTGCCAGGCTCCCGGGACTCTACTAGTCTAGGTCCGTGGATTCTGCTGCAGTGTTGCCAGTGTGGCCGGCGAGCTGGCGCGGGAGCGGAGCCTGAGAGTGGCCTCGCGAAAAAGTAGCCCTACTTGGGATCGAGTGAGAACCACGTGGCTGGCGAGCTAGGCCCCACTGCGGTCCCCCGCAGGTCCCCCTGTGTAGGGGAGGGCCGGAGCCGCCCACCCGGACCACAGGCCCGCTCCTTTGTGAGCTTCTGTTCTGAACCGCATCTTTTGAAGTCCCTGATTTTTGGCCACTGAGCTTGAGTTAACCAAGGTCGCGTTCACAAGTTTTTCATTCCACAAAGTCGCCCTGCATCAGGCCTTGCCATCCTGAGTTTCCAAAGCTGCAAATCGGGCGCCTCAAGGAGGCCTAAAGAAAGGACTCTAGAATGGGCATTGGGGGTGTGTTTGGGGAGAGAAGCCCTACCTCTATCTGCCAGGCCAGACCTTCAGAGCAAATTGGTTGCTCTTTCTTTAAGCCAGTGTGGGGTGGAGCGACGTGCAAGATAATGGCTAACTGCTCATTGGAACTTTGAAGTCTTTAAAGGTAGTAGAGATCCTGAACATATTCCACCTGCCTACTTATCCACCAGTACCTCCATCCTATCTCCTAGCAACAAGGAGAACTCCTCAGCCTTCATTCGGTGAAGCTTTAAAAAGCTTCAATAAGCTTCTCCAATTTTCTAGTGAAAAAAAAAAAAGGGAAGGCAGTGAAGGTCTCTGTGCTTGCTAAGTTGCAACTCAGCCCTCACAATAACTTTATGAAGTGGTTTCCTTTATTGCCTTCAGTCCACATGTACAGCCTACATCAGTTAACTTCCCGTTAGGGGGTCTCCAGTCGAACCCAGGCAGTCCGGTTCCCTTGGTGGAGTCCTGGGGTGGCCTGCCGGAGCCTGAGTTGCTGGTCCTTTGGTCAGTACCCTAGACTTCTAACTAAGGAGAATGTTCATTAACAAAGGTATTGAGGCCTCCCTGGGATGCACAAGATTGAAATGAAAGTAACCCTGGCTCTTGGAAGTAATCCCTTACCATCTGCTTAGCAACTGGCTTTCCAAAACGCTCTCGCCCTGGTTGCCTTACTGAGTCCTCTCTGCGATGCTGGAGGCAGCGCTTGCCAACCTTAGTTCAACTGGAGGGAAATCAAAGCTGAGCTAGGTCACCGGCAGCCTAGCTAATAAGAGTCGGGACCGAGGACTAATGCTCTGCGAGAGGGACGTGGGTGACCAACCATGGAAAGTCATGGGCAGGGGCAGGTAAAGGGTAGAATTGGGGTGAAAGGCATTGGTGTTCTCTCAGACCCTGCCCTAGGAACGTCTTTCTGCGCAGAAAGTGATCGCCAAGGGGAGGCAAGTGTTGACACCCTAAGGAAGAGATACCTTAGAGAACATGGGAAACACGGCTGGCCCTTGGGGACTGAACTTCCTTCTTGCTTTGCATCTGGAATGCACTGCGTGCACCACGTGGCCTTCACCTGCCTTGAGTTCACGGTTTGCCCATGCTGTTTCTGTAAGGTGATTTCCGCAGCTGATGGGGGCTAGTCCAACCTGGGTCACATTCCAAATCGGTGCTCTGCATTCTTTGGCAAATGAACACCAATGTACTGGAAGTGATGTGTGCCCTTCAAGGTACTGCCAGATGCCTTGTCTCTCTTAGAGAGACCTGTTTGCCTACTTTGAAGCCCTGCATTTGGCCATGTATTCTTAGTTCTGTCGCAGGGCATTTTACTGAGACATAGGCACCATGGAATTCAGGCATCAGAAATTGCCCAGTCTAGCAGTTCTTGCCTTGCTACCCAAACTTTAGGCTCCACTCAGCTGTTAGGGGTCTTGGAGACAGAGCAGTTAATTCAGTCCCCCAGACAAGAAATGGGACCTGCTGCACTCTGAGAGCAGTCGCTTTTTCTCTGGGATATTTTCACAAGTTCAGGGGAACCCCAGCCTCTTATCTGGAAAGATTAATTTCCTAGGGACTAGATAAACTCTAGATTATGCTTGAGGGGCATCTGTTCATACACACATAAGGTGTTAGACAGTAAAATTATACTCAATATATTCTTTATACTCTATCCACTTGCCTTTCCAGGACCCTTTGCTCTACCATGTTACTTCACACAAACTAGTTTCTCAAAACCATCTCACATGAAAACAGGAGCACTAGCTACTTTTTGAACATGCAGCCAAGGAAAATTACAGTCCTGATATTTCTTTTTCTTTAAGACTACCTTTGACAATATTTACCTCTAGATGTCACGGACATGCTCATGTGAACACACAAGACTATATCTTCTCAAGTACAATGCTATTTGTATTTAAATTGAGTTCTAGGCCTAGAAAATATCAATATCCTGGTCACTATATTTAGTGTGTTTATTCTTAGGAATTTATGAAGGATTTATTTGGAAATTCTGGATAGTATTCATTTTAAATCACAGTTTTTTCTTAAAATATTAGAGATTATGAATTATATCTTAGTTATGTTATTATATATTATATTCAACAGTGTGGTAAGTAGCTTTTCACTCAAGTTCAAGAGAACAAATATAAGTTTTGATCCTTCCTGTCAACTAGTTCCTCCCCTTGGTAATGTACGTCCAGTATTGTTTATAGACTTTATGATGTTACAATTGTTTGTGACAAGTTGATCTTTGAATTCTTTAGAAGACTACTTCTCCAAGTATTAGCAATGAAAAAAGACTCACACTGGTAGTTTTAAGTGCTTTTGAAAAATCTGATGAAAGCAGTAGGCTTTCTATATAATGTTTAGGGAGAGATTCTCTACTGATGCTAAGTTATGAAACACCCACAATTCATTTGAACTGAAATTATGAAAGATGGTCTTCATTCAAATAGATTAATTGGCATTATAAACAGGGAAGCAATTTGGGTGTCTGGATGTTTCCAAAGCAATGTAAATTATCATAGTTGTGGTTACTAGGTCATATCACTTTCTGTCTCCTCAGGTCTCAGGGAAGTATGCCATGGGTACATCCAAGCCAAAAAGGCCTGAGCATGTGTTCCCTTTGCCTAGACCCCTTCCCCAGGAAAGCAAAGCTTTCTGCCCCCTCATTGCCAGCAACCTGATTTCTCACAGTCAAAGTGCACAACTCAGAAGGCCAGTTGGAATATAATGATAGGGAAGAGTCTGCCCAGGAAGTACACACTGCCTGTAAATCAGTGCCTCTCTTATTAACTCAGGAATTATACCAAACCTAAATTGGAGAAGAAAAGGGATGAAACTCAAGTGCTGAATTTGGGGATAATGTTCTTTCTTCCTGGTTGAGTGAGGAAATTTAATGTATAGCCTCTCATTTTGGTGTCATTCTCAAGGCCTATGGTCAGTCTTCTCAAAAATCTCATTTGATACTTCTAGACACCCCCAGGATCCCTTTGTATGGAAAACCTGGACCAGAGAGTGAGGAGGCTTGATGTGACTGATTGACTGACTGACTGACCGACTATGAGACTATGACTTGGCTCTATTTCCTCCCCATAACCCTGTTCTGAGATCTGCTCAATGTCTGTGGTGTCTGAGTCTGAGAAGAGTTTTTGAATGTGTGAGACTGACAGAAAACCAGCTGTTCCTTGCTATATCTCTAGACATTTATCTTAGGGAGGGGCATAAAAGCTAGGATACTCTAGCAGATCAGGATATTTGATTTGCTTCAGAAATCACACATAGATGAGCATGAGGCATTGATTTCAGATCTGTAGTAGATCACTTTAGTTTGTTAGCTCTTCTGAAAGTCATACACTGAAGCCATTGAGCCAGTCGACTACAAGTCAGATCCAGTAGAGGTTAACAGGAGAGGGCAATACAAAACTTTCAATGATGAACTACAAAAGAAGTGTAAATGGAATTATCATTCCTCACAGAGAAAGATTGTAAACTTGAGAAAGGGAGATTTTTAATCATGATGATAATACTAGTGGTATCATCATCAGCATTAAAACAGTAGTGTTTATTGAGAAGCAGACAAAAGTGAAACCAGAATCATGATTTCTACAGTCAGAATTGAAGACCTTCTTCAAGGCTACAGAATTATCCACTCCTGAGTCTCTGGCTTTCTCAGGACCAGCCTGGGTAACATCCACTCATTTATCACCCAGTGAACCAACCCTGATACTTGGTGTAATGACCAGACCTAAACAGAGCTTGTCATGTATACTTATAAAAATATAGGGTGCCCCGCTCATTCCCTATAAACCCTTCTGTAGTTCAGCAGCAGCTCTTCTTTACTCATCAAGATATAATAAAGAAATAATCAGATTAAGATACTCCCTCCCTCTCTCTTTTTTTTTTTTTTGAGTGTGTGGTGCTGGGGATTGAACCCAAGGCCTTGTGCATGCAAGGCAAGCTATATCCCCAGCTCCCCACTTTCCCTTCTTAAACTCCCAATTATCATTCTCCTGACAAAAAGCAAAAGAAATGAGTTAACAATCCTCTGAACAACACTTTTGGCACAAGACTGGTGGTTTTTCCCTACCCACCAAACCATTATTTCTGTTTCTCCTTCATGTACAAGTAATCAGTCAAGTTTATCCCTTAGAAAGTTCCTTATTCTGGATGTCAGGGTTAGGTAATGCAATACTTCTCCATGAAGTTCCATTCTCTGTCTCCCACAACTCCCAATAGCCCCATGCACAGACCTCTCTGTGGGAAATTAATAAACTTAGGGAAGAGCTGCCACCGTCTGCTTCATCTGCTTCATTGGCATCCTCTTGTCTTCAAGTGCAATTTTCTTTTCACTATGAATTGCCACACTTTTGACAAGCAAACCTTTGCTGGCGTATTGCTTTGGAAAAATAATTAGAAGGGATGAACTGGGACCTGGAATAGGAAAACAATGTGTTTTCATTCTTATAGGATAATAATCTTCAAAGTAAGATTATTTGCAGGGTTATTTTTACTTGTTTCCTATTACAGAAGTTAAGATACTTTCTGAACCCTGGAAGAGAAAGAGCATTCTTCTTCTGATATTCACTAAGAATCAGATTTCCTTTCTCAGTCATTCTCCACCCTCTCATTTAAATCATAAAAGGCACCACTTCAGAATCATTCATCAACTTCTCTCCAGAATTCTCTTCCCAACAACACTGCAGTTGTCTACATGTGTATTTTTACCATGATTACAAGAAGTCTTGCTAAAGCAGAATAAGGTGAGCATACTCTTCATTGTCATTCTTCTAACCACTTAATTGGAAATAAAATCCCAGGGAAAAGAGCTCCAAATGTATGCATAAACCCATCATTCCGTGTCAATTACATAAAACTATTGACTGAGGTATATTTTTATGGTACTGTCTGAGACTGAATAGATTCCTCAACCCTTCATTTAGTATCACTGTATTCCAGTAAGTGATTTCAAAGTAGTTTATGCACCATTCTAACCTGTTCTAACCTGTGAAGTTCTAGAGAAATAAAAATAATTTGTGATTTTTTAAATCTACTATTAATGATTGTCATTTACACCATTTATATTACCATGTAAAATGTGTACTACTTAAAATACTGGAAAACTCTCCAAGCATGAATTTCTTACCCATATTTGATTTTTATTTCTGTTGTTAAGTTAGTCATTTGGTCCATAAAACAAAGAGTTGGTTGGATCCATATAATGTGAGGATTTTTTTAAAAAGCAGGAGAAGGAATCTAATTTAGCCCCCCCCCCAAAACAAAAGAAAGAAAGAAAAAGAAAAGAAAGAAAGAGAAAAAGAAAAAGAAACTGAGATGAAACATCTGAAGGCCAGATTCTCAATAAACCTCTCCTTTCTCTGATGTATACAATTGTAGTCCTTTTCTAGCTTGAGATTTAAAGGTCAAGTTTACCCACCCCCATTTTAAGTACCAGAAACACTCTTTGTATTATACAAACTGGAGACAAGGTCTCATATGTAAAAGAGACATAGTTTAAAGTAGAAAGGAGAAATTCTCTATATTTAAGAAAAAAATCAAGGTGCAAGAAAAATGTCTTCCATTTAGAGCTTCTTTTCTAAATGCCCATCTTCTGGAGTGGATGCTTTTACATTTACTGTGTGTGATAGGATTACAAAAGTGGCTTGCATGGACAGATGACTTTTTTTCTGAAAAAGACAAACTGTGTGTTTTCAAAAGAATAGCTAAAACAGGCACAAAGAAGTGTTCTATTCCTCTGATTAATGGAATTAAATTCCTGAACACCACCCTCACACCACCCCAGCACACGCTGTATCTTGCTGTGATTTCTGCAGGACTGTACTTCTGTTTTGGCTACTTTTGAGTCTTAACTTGCTGTCCTTTTTCTCCTGTTCTTTCTTTTTCTTCTCTTCTCTCATTTCACTTAAGAATCTTGCCACTATTCTTCAGTCTTGAGTGTTTTTCCCTAGATGTTTGAAGCAATCTTTTCAACATTTGTAACTCTCTCACCGGTCCTTTAAAGAAATTATTTGGATGGGGAGAGGACAGTTGAATATGAGACATGATGGAGCAGCCATCAAGATAACTAAATACAGCTGCAGATTTTCATATGCAGACATGCTAGCCTTCATTGTACTGAGCCTCTGTTATTAGGGGTCACTCAGCCAAACTACTTAAAACTGCATATATTTGCATAAGAGAAATGACACCTTAAGATGAAAAAAAACCCCTGAAGTTCTAGAAGTTTTCTTTGAACAATCAGTAGCTAACCTGCAAGTGAAAGGAAAATTCTGCCCTTTCTCCCATATATGGAGATTTTTGTAGCCCTTTCCTTATTGGGTCCCACCTTAATCTAGGTAGAGGCTTTGTCTGATCTGAAGGACTGCAAACTTGTGTGGGGTGCTGACCAGGTAAGATAAACTGGGAGAAGAGACCCTATGGAAATGAACTCATTGGGAAATTACCCTACACTTCACTTCTGCTTTGCAAGATCCTTCCATCTCCTGCCTCAATGGAGGGCAGGCGCCTGCAAGGAAAGACATTCAGTGCCTTGTTGACCCCTGGGTTATAGGGAGAGGTCTCAGAGCTGTGAATGGATCCAACTAACACAGTAAGAGGCTTTTTGCCAACCCCTATTATACTCACCTTATTTCAACCCCAGGGGTGGGAGCCTGACTGAGATTGTCTCCTCTTCAAATCGTGGTTCTGCCTCTTGCCCTTTAGCCGGCTACACAATCCGATTTATCCTAAAGCTGACAGATTGCCCACTTCAATGTAGTGATAGTGTGGGTGGGAATTGAGGGATCAGCTATACCACCCAAAGGTCTTTCTTCCCTTAGGAGTAGAGAGCTGAACAGTGAAAAGGAGCCCGAAGGCCCCTGCGAAATTGTCAACTTTCAGGCTGTTAAAGACCTCAAGTCATTAGCATCAGCTGCTGCACTAAAGGGTAAGTCAGAGCCTCTAAGTAGCTTAGAGCACAAACGAGGCTCCGGAGAAGGCCTAGGCAACTCCATCCACTCCTCCATCATCGACTGGACGTGAAAAAGCTCTTTGGAGTCCATCTCGGTAATAATTTTTACTCTAAATAATTCCCACATCGACGTCTTACAGTACTGGCTACTCCCATTACGGGACCCCTCGGGACTACTCAGAACCCATAACACAGAGGGTGTAAATGCAGAAACATCTTGTCTGGTAACTTGGGCTCTTCCCGTGAATGTCCTCCCGTCCCTGCCCAGGTACCAGTGTACTGGGACCCGAAGACCAGTATAAGTACCCTTTGGAGGTCTTGCGACATCCCCACTTTATCCCCTTACCCATCTCCTGGGCCACGGGAAGCTTAAGCCAAGTATTCACCCAAGTACGGCCCTTTCCAATTTTGCAGGGGAGGGATTAGTAGTGTGAGCACTTGTAAAGACAGCTCCCACCCCCCCCCACCCCCATTTTATCACCCCCCCCACAGGCAATAGTTTCGCAAATCAGCGGCAGCTCAGTGGCCCAGAATCCCTCCTGAATAATCCCACCACCCTCCCTGGTCCACAGAACTCAAACTCTGGAGATACATGGGCGGGGTCCACGCACATGCTACATGTCCAGCTCTCTGACCTAGGTCCCCCAAACTCCCAGCAAAACGGAAAAAGCCGGTCTACAGTCTTTTGGATACCTTTCTTTCCGATCCTGAAACTGATTTCCCCCTCCTAGCAATACCAGAGGGCCCAAGCTTTTAGGTAGAGTTGGACCCGCCGCTCTTGAAGAAGCGTTGCCACTCCGGAAGGTGCTCTGGATTCTTGAGGCACGGGGCAGACTCCGGAGAAGGCTTCCAGGCAGGCGGCGCTGGAGGGAGCGCCCAGCCCAGCAAAGAGTTAAAGGGAGGGGACGTGGGCTGTCACGCGTTATTGGGCAGATTATGTGCAGCAAACAAAAAGTGTGTGTCTGCCTGCCAGTCAGTCACTGCATCGGGTCCATCTGTACAACTCTCTCCGTTCTCTCCGTTTCTCTCTCTCTCTCTCTCTCTCTCTCTCTCTCTCTCTCTCTCCTCTTACCCTCCCCTCATCTTTCTCTCCCCATCTCTCCATCTCTCCTCTCTTTAGGAAGAGCCTACACGACTGCAACACCAACACCTCTTGACATGGAAATACACTGATACAATAGGCAAAAAGAAACACTGGGTTGCATCTTCCCGGTCCAGGTGGCCTTATTTGGGCGATTAGATTCTGACCTTATTCCTGGTAAGTCTATTTGCATTGATGTGGGAGGGGGATGGGAGAAGGCAGGTTTGGTGGGAAGAGTGGAAATTTTTGTCCTCTTCTCCTGGTTTTCTAGAAGAGCAGGGGAAAATGATTATTAAGGGGATCTCTACTGCCAATAAGATTATACAAAGGGAGGAGCTGTTGGGGAGCACTGTGCCCGAGAAGCAAGGGACTGGATAGAGCGCGGCAGCCAGACAATGCCTGCCTAGAGGGGAGGGCGAGCGACCGGCAGCAGCGACCAGCTTTCAGCTAGTCCTGCCGGCTCTGGGGAGGATCCCCCTGGTGGATGAGAACCCTGGGCCTAGAGCAGGACGCAGAGCTGTGAAAGGTTGGGTCGCAAAGGCGACTGCGCGCGGGTTAGCGAGCCCAGGCTCTTGCCCACGGGTTATTGTGACCGGCTTGAGGCTCGTGGAGGCTGCGGTGGCTAAGCTGACGGCTATTAGCGCGGCATAGCGAGGACCTTTTCACCGTATTGTTAGGTAGAACTGCATTTTATTGACTGCGTCCCTTCTGTTGCCCGAAGTGGCGGGCGACCTCCAGGCACAATGAAACGCTTGTGTGAAAGAGACTTTTAAAATAAGAGAAAAATTAGAACATAAAACGCTAAACTAGAAGAAATTGAGAAAGGGAAAATAGGATTCGCTTGAAAAGATGATAAGTCCTTTTTTAAAAAAATGCATTTTAATTTGCAATTGGACATGAGGAAGGCTACCTCGTGTGGGCTTAAAAATGCACGGGGATAAATTGTGTAGCACAATAAAATTTGTGCTTTATGGGTATTTTCTTTATTTCTGCTGTCTGGTAGATACAGACCAGCACTTGCCATTTGGGGAATACGGGAAAAAGGCTGACCAAAGTTTTAGGCTCCGCTAGCTGAAAAGGAAGACGATGAAAAAGACACTACTTTGTCATCACATTTGAAAGACTAATTGGTTAATAGACATTAAGATAAAAATAGACTTTGCTAATATTATTACCTAAAGTATAGCTTTGCAGGAAAAAAATGAGGTCTACTCTTTCCCGCTACTTAAATTATACAAAATATAAAGAGATCGTTGCCAAGGGTGGGGGAAAAACTACCTTTAGATTAGGAGAAAACCAACTTGGAGAAATATTTTGACTAGTCATAAAGAGCAAACAATGCAGCTACTTCAGAATTAGTCTAAAATTTTTAAATATCTGGAGTTTTTTTTCTTTTAAGTGATAAGCCTTGTAGGGGGTGTCTAGTGACAGAGGAAGGGAAATGTCCCTTTATGACAGCTTAATAGAGAACCTTCCATTGGGGCTTTACTTTCTAAACTGCTGCGGATTAAACAGCTGGAGAGCCCACTGAGGACTATTCAAGCAGGGCTGCCCCCTCTTGGCCAAACAGGGTCATATCTGGGGAAAAAAGAATTCACCAGTCATTACAAACGGTATTTCAGACAGGGGACACCTCAGACTTGCCCTGTACCTCCTCACTTCATGGACCACAGGAAACTCAATACACCCTCTTGTATAACAAGGTAACTGGGATTCACCCTCATCCATAAATAAGCATGTCGAGAAAAAATAATTACCTCTGCTTGCTGCCTTTAATTAAAGCCTCGGAGGGACAGTGTTGGATTATGGTAATGAGCAGACATACGTCCCTTTTTGTAGGCTGCAGAGAAAGGTTAGCTGACACGGAATTAGTGGCCCTGACACTCCACTTGAAATCCATTCGCCATGCTCTGCTGTCTCCGCCTGCTTGCTAATGCTGCTTCCCTCTTTGGAAGAAAAGGAAAAAAACAGCTCTTAGACACTCAGTTCAATATATAGAAAGATAAGATCTTTTCTTCAAGGGTTAAGTTTCTTTCACTTAAGAAATTTGATATAGGTTGGTTTTAAAAAATGTTTTTCTTTCCTTATCTTCACCCCAAACTCCATCTATTGCCAAAGTACTGCACAAATAAATGATCTAGTCTTTCCTAGCTCTTTCTTTTCTTTTCTGAATCTCCTATCATTCTGTTTGATTACTGTACTCCCCCAAATCAGGAGGCAAAGTTAGATAAGGTTCAGATGGTGTATTCTTTTTCTCGGGCACTCAGACCCTGAAAGATAAAAGTGGATTTGTGAAGGGGATGATGGCAAAGTGGCCTGCGAGAGATGCTGTGTGTGTGGTGTTTGCTCACTAAGCAGGGTCGTCCCCTTACACATGCCTGGAATGCAGCCAACGATTCCAGTTTGAGTTCCCCTACGTAGCGCATCTGCGTTTCCGCTGCCCCAAGAGACTTCACAGCTCTGATCTGAGTCCCCACGACGAACAAAGCGGCGGTGTGGGCACCAAATACCACGGGGGCGGAGGAGGCGGTAAAGACCACCACCAGCAGCAGCAACAGGAGACGCCATTGGGTCCGGGTCCCAAATTCTGCAAGGCTGGCCCCATCCATCATTACCCGGCTCCCTCTCCGGACAGCAGCAACCCACCCGCCGCCGCCGGTGGCAGCAGCGCAAAGCCATCCACAGACTTTCACAACCTGGCCCGGGAACTGGAAAATTCCCAGGGAGGCACCAGCTGCTCCCTGGCCCAAAGTCTCAGCAGCAGCAGCAGCAGCAGCAGCAGCAGCAGCAGCGGCAGTGCCGGCCACCAGGAGGCGGAGCTGAGTCCCGATGGCATCGCCACGGGCGTCTGCAAAGGGAAGAGGAAATTCCCAGAGGAGGCTGTGGAGGGCGGCGGAGGCGGTGGGGCCGGGCTGGTGGGGAGCCGGGCGCGCTTCGCCCAGCGGCCCCTGCCAGCCTCCAAGGAGGATTTGGTTTGCACGCCGCAGCAGTACCGCGCTTCTGGCAGCTACTTCAGCCTGGAAGAAAACGGCCGCCTCTTCGCGCCACCCAGCCCCGAGACCGGAGAGGCGAAGCGCAGCGCCTTCGTGGAGGTGAAGAAGGCTGGCCGAGGGGCGGGCCTGCAGGAGGAGGCGACTGTGGATGGTGGGAGCACCACTGCCGAGGATCACGACGCAGGTGGTGGCTGCCACTCTTCCACGCCAGCGGCTGCGTCTCCTGCAGGCGCAGAGAAGCTGCTGGACCCGCGGCCCGGGGGCCCGTTGCCCAGCAGGCTGGAGGGCGGTAGTCCCGCGCGGGGCAGCGCCTTCACTTCGGTGCCACAGCTGGGCGGTTCCGGAGGCACCGGCGCAGGGGGCGGCGCGGGGTCAGCAGGTTCAGGTAGTGCGGGCAGTGGCCAGGGCTCAGCATCCGACGAACGCAAAAGCGCCTTCTCGCAGCCGGCGCGCTCCTTCTCGCAGCCGGCGCGCTCCTTCTCACAGCTGTCCCCGCTAGTGCTGGGCCAGAAGTTGGGCGCGCTCGAGCCTTGCCATCCTGGCGACGGCGTGGGTCCCACCAGACTCTACCCGGCCGCTGCTGACCCTCTGGCAGTGAAGCTCCAGGGGGCCGCGGACCTGAACGGAGGTTGCAGGGCCCTGCAGACTGGCGGTGGCAGCCTGCCCAAGCAGAGCCCCTTCCTCTATGCCACTGCCTTCTGGCCCAAGAGCTCGGCGGCGGCTGCAGCTGCGGCTGCAGCAGCCGCTGGGCCCCTGCAATTGCAGCTGCCATCGGCGCTCACGCTGCTGCCGCCCTCCTTCACCTCGCTGTGTCTGCCCGCGCAGAACTGGTGCGCCAAGTGCAACGCCTCTTTCCGCATGACCTCCGACCTAATGTACCACATGAGGTCGCACCACCAAAAGGAGTATGCGATGGAGCCCTTGGTGAAGCCGCGGCGGGAGGAGAAACTCAAGTGCCCCATTTGCAATGAGTCCTTCAGGGAGCGCCACCACCTGTCTAGGCACATGACCTCGCACAATTGACACGGAAAGGACCTCAGCTTTCCCGGCGCTGGCGAGCAGTCTAGCCACCTGCGGGAGTACACGGGAGGACATCCACCACTTCCTTGTGCCCCCAAACACTGCACCAACATACAAGGGCACACACAAATGTGCCCCAACCCCAGGAGCCTTCTTATTCAGTGTTTACCCGAGACACACCACACACACACACACACACACACACACACACACGATGGTGGATTTTTGATGGAGGGGTTTTTCTTTTGAATGCACGCATTTTCACTTTCCCAAAAACAAAAATACATTTTTAAAAATGTCATATATTGCAACATATTGATGCATTTGTCATACGTTTCTACTTAAATTATTAAGCACTTACGGTTTAGATGTAATAATTATATGTAAGGGCAAAATTTATTTTAGATACAAAGTAATGGAGGAGGATGAAATGCTTTCTGCATTTCTTGATGACAGCTTGTGTTCTTACAAAAGTAAACAAAATGGATAAAAAGGGGGTCACCATTCAATTTAAGTTTCCAGGGGAAAGTGCATGTATCATGAAATGATTATGGGCTTCAATGAAGAATGTCATCAATTGTGTAAATATGTATTTCCTTTTAATACAAAGTGTAATTTTGTGCCAGTGAAATGGAGTCTGAATAGTTATGTGTTTCTTTTATCCCTGAAAAGATTTATTAAACTTTATGGTTTATCCGGGTATGTTGGATGCTTTGACAATAAATGACTATTTTCTTCAAAGCAACTATTTGGAAAGTTTTTAACATTCTTTAGTAGTTAAGTACTATGCTTTTGAATAAATGCCATTTATTTTCATTGACTGAAAAGAGGGAAAGAGGTAGCAGAAGAGAGGGATAATAGCCTTTTCCCATTTGAATTTATTTACTGTAAGTTGAGTCTAAAAGAAGATAAGTTATGATTATCACTTGGGAAATATTTAGCTGCAAAGTTTTGGGCTTCTTGAGCAAAGAACTCATTTAGACAAAATGCCCTATGCAACTAACCTGTCACTGGGATGTCTGCATTCTTTTCAAGGCAGGGTAAAGAGCATATTTATAAATGCTGGGAGGTAATTTTCAGAACTGTATGTGGGAAAACAGATGAAAGGCCCACTTTAGGTTCTAGTAGTGATTCCTATGTGGAAGACTATGGTATACTCCAAAACCCTTCAATCCTTTGTTATCTATTAAGAGGCCCTGGTACAAAGTTTCTCTAGAAATCACAATGAAAAGATCCTGGTTTGAGTCCATGTATTGCAGGACCCAGTTTTCCTTCTAAAGACTTCACCATCCACACAGCTTATGGAAACAACAAGCAAACAAAAAACTGGTCCTGAAACATTCTCATACAGAAGAAATGATAATACTTCTCCTTTTCCTGTATGAAAAGTTCCTCTTCACTCATATGCTGAGAATATTCTTAGTTAAATGGAAACGTATTTGTGTGAGTGGTATATCCAGTAACTATTAGACACAAAACCAAATGAACAATGATCCCTTAGGTCTTATGGTAGTTTGCTCATAATCTATTGGCATCCCCAAAGACTCTATGTATGTTCTAGAAATAGTGCACTGGTTAAGCTGTCATAGGTGCCAGCTCTCCTATTTTTCCCCTCCTTATTTCACATCCTGCCTACCTCCCCCTATGTCTGAGAGACATTTTTGAAAAAGTCTGAATCCAGAAATTACACAAGGTCTCTACAGACTTTTCAATAGCTTTTCCTTAAAGTATTTTAAAACCTTCATTTTCGTAAGGCCACCACAAAACAAGTTATGATTTAGAGTAGGGGGCAGGTATAGATGAGGTGTGGGCATAGATATATATTTACAGGGTGTTTGACCATCTTGGTTAAAAAGCATTGGCTTCCTTAGGATCATCCAAATACATTTTTTTGGGTGCTATGTTTCTTTGAGTCCTGCTTTCACTTTTCCTAATCAACAGTTTGATGATCTGTTACATTCATTCCCATCAAGGTGTGGTGAGAAGAACAGTTCTATTTCTATCTCTTGACTAGTGTGACCCTGCATCTTGGTTGACACATCATATGATTTCCCCCAGCTTGGTTCTCTCACGTATAAAATGAGTGAGGTATGTTCTATGATCTTTAAATTACTTTTAGCCCTGAAGAATTTTTTTTTCCAATAAGCTAACCAATTGAACCTAAATGGAGCTTTCTAAAGAAAGACCAAGACTGGTCGTGAAGAAAATTGGATGACAAGAAGTGAGAAAGATATCTGAAGATGAACGAAAAATGGGCCTCAAGAGAGTCATAAATCATAATACCCAATAGGCAGACTACATTGTCCACAGTATCAGGTCTCTGGAGCAAAAAAATCCATTAAAAACAAAGAAGCGTGTGCTGTCCTGGGGTCTAACTTTCAAAAAACCTGTAAATCCTTTTTCTTTTCCATCTGGCTCTTCTGGAATCTCTTTCAGCAAGGCAATTTCATTATCTGCTAGGAATTCAGATAGGAATGAAATGGGTTCTGGACAAAGGTAGACAAATATTGCTTTTTGTCAAAGATTTCCTCATGGTCTGGAATCAAGTTTTCTGAAGGATGAATGCAGACACTCAGAGCAGCCCCTGTGTTTTCTTTTGTGTGGTTCTTCACAGGCTCATGTTCTAGAACCAGCTGGACTTCTTCTTTAGTGTCTCCTGATTTTCCTTCCCTCAGCTCCTCACTTGTAGTCTTTCTCTTAATCCCTTCTGGAGCACTTTGTTCCTTCCCATCGTTTAATCATACAATCAGAAAGGATGCAGAACTTTGGCTAAGCTATTGCCCAGGAGATCCTGGTAGGTGTGTTCCTGGCAGACACTTTAGGGCTGGGTAGGTGTGCTGCTCAATCGGCCCACAAGACCATTTTAGTGGGAAGTAGGGGTAAAGGTTTTCCAAGACTAGTTTTTCCTTTAGCCAAGGCAAACTCAGAAATGTTTTATTTTAATGCTGCATTTTCAAGCCTTCAGATGTATAATAATCCTCTATTTCGACCTTCTCAGAAGTTTCTCGTATTTTATGATCCCGCCTATCTTGCTAGTTCACTGGGGTCACTGGCTGCAGCTGTGAAGGTAAATGTCTTCACACAGCTGCTGGAGAAGCAAGGTTACAGGGTCATGTAGGCGTGGAGTCAAGCTAATCCCAAAAGTCCGCGCCAGGTGGCCCGAGCATGAAGTGCCAGAACCGCGAGTCCTAAAGCCAGCCAATTGCATCACCCGCATTATTGTGTCCCAATCAGTGGAAGAATACCTAGGATTGACCTGGCACTTAGAATCTGTGAACTCCAGGTGTACAGTCAAGCAGATTCCTAGTTCTTCTCTTCATTTGTCTGTGCTTCTCAGAGGCTTTCGTGGGCAGAGTCATTAGTATTTTCCAGGATGTGCTTGCGGGGTACAGCTTATGCCCACAGGCCTGCGAAAACCAGAGGGTCTGGGAAGGGACATACAGACATTTCTGAGTTCGCCTGCACTGGAGAGACAAATCCATTTCTCCATGAGAAAGTTCTCAAGGACCCAGCAACACATTCCTAGATTCCGTGGTGTGACAACATCCAGAGCCTAGAGATTGCAGTCCCAGCCCAGCCGCGAAGACTAGTTGTAAGTGCCTGTGGCCCAGGGTTGACGCTGCGAAGGGGCAGAAAATCCAGCCCGAGTTCGATGATGTGGGGCTCCCAGCTCCCACCCTCCCGAACCACGTGGCTTGTTCCCTATTAAAATTCCTTGCCCGCAGCATGTTTCTTTGGGTGCCCTGCCCTAATGAACGTGACCTCCAAGGGGGAAATCTTGAACAACCAGGACCAGAAACACCCAGAAAAAGGGGCCAGGAAATGCCATCTCCCCCAGTTACACCCCCCACACACACTCCCCCCCACCCTTCCTAGTGCTGGAGTCCCTGAGCAGCCTTGCTTCAGGGGTCCAGCACTTTTCTTCTGTCTCCAAAGTCTCAGTCTGTCCGGACTCTCCCAACCCCACGCCCTGCCAGCTCAAGTGGTGCTGCAGGCTCAGGTGGAGAAGAACACCCGGCCAGCGTCAACGCTGGAGCCCCAGCACAGATGCTGCCCGAGCGCGGAGCGCCTGCACTGCAAATGCAATGTTAGCATCCACCAAGAGGTTTTAGGTTTTCTCTTTCTTCTTGTTCTAGAACCAGCTAGGCTTCTTCTCTAGTATCTCCTGTTTTTCCTTCCCTCAGCTCCTTGTTTGTAGACTGTCTGTCTCTTAATTCCTTCTGGAACACTTTGTTCCTTCCCGTCGTTTAATAAGTCCCCTTGGTGACTCTCCACTATCCAGACAACTGACTTATAGGGTGACTACACCAGCCTAGCAGGAGATTCATTGTCATTTTGTCATTTACCGGCCATTAAGGACTACTGCAGCACCCTGATACTGGAAGAGATGGGCAAATGCCAGCCACCCCCAAACACACACACACACACACACACACACACACAAACTTCGCTCCCTATTAGCTTAGAAATTCCCCCAAATTCCTTAGGGAACAAGATGAAACAGATGGTATAGAAAACTGAGAACTGAGCCTGAACAAAAAGTGACCTGGAAATAGGTCAAGAAGTTGAGCCACTTCCCTTTCCTCCTCAGAAAGCATTTTAGTTGATAGGAGTGTCCTGTGGCCCCACAGTTGAGAAAGAAACACATGGTGGGCCTGCAGAATGCCCCTGGCTGTGTAACCTAGGTAGGTGCTGGGCTGGGATGAGGAAGTTCTTTGTAACTCTACTTCACAGATCATATTCCTAAAGTAACTTCTCCTTTTCCCACTTTATTTTTTAAAAATATTTAGTTATTCATTTATTTAAGTTTTCGGCGGACACAACATCTTTGTTTGTATGTGGTACTGAGGATTGAACCCGGGCCGCACGCATGCCAGGCGAGCGTGCTACAGCCTGAGCCACATCCCCAGCCCACCTTTTCCCATTTTAGATTGGATATTTGGGACTTTATTTTTTAAATACATGTTTATTTTATTATTTTATTTTTTATGTGGTGCTGAGGACAGAACCCAGGGCCTCAAATGTGTTAGGCCACCACTCTACCACTGAGCCACAATCCCAGCCTCCACTCCCACCCCCAGACTAAAGAAACACATTTATTCTCCAGGACTAGTAGATGAAGAAACTGGAGAAAAACTTCTTTTTATTTTGGGATTTCTAAGGTTAGAGGACTGATACAGGTGTCCTACTAGCCTGTTTGTGCTAATTATTAGTCACTTTTCCCTTTTCAAGGTGTGTGTGTGTTTGTGTGTACTAGAATATTTATGCAAGTTTGTGCATGTCCATATATAAAAAATCTGTGTATGATACACACACTCAAGCACATAACTGGAAAGCTTTATCCTAAGTGCTTTTCCTATGTTGACTTCGTTTAATTCTCATAACCTACTTGAAAGGATGGCTACTAAGGATCTCACTCCATCATGTTTTAGCATTGTGTGGTTAGTATGACTGTCACCCTAGTACAGAAAGGTAAGAAAATAACAAAGTGCAGTGGAAAGTTTATTGGCTCTTAAGTAAGAAGATGTGCTCCAAATTTTGTGGCTTTCTGGTTCTTTTTTGTTTTGTTTTTGTTGTTTGTTTCCTTTACTTGAACATGTGAATAATATCACCTGTGGACTTATGGCCTAGCAGTGTCCTGAAAAGCAAATAAAGTTATATGTGCAGAATAATTCATATTATTTTACAAGGTTGACTTCCCTCTTGGTGAAAGTGATATGTTTTTGGTCTCAACTTATCTTTCTCAGGTGGTCAGGTTGCTCTAGTGCTGCCATAAGAAATTTTGTGGCCTGGTTTTCTTTAATGATCTTTGCTGGCTTTTAACTATAGCTGGTTCAATTTTGTGTATGTGTATGTAGCTTCTTGAGAATTCTCCCAGTGTTTAAAACTTTCATGAGGATCACTGAAAAATACTTCAGTCATAAAATTAAACAAGTCTATAGATATGTGTGTGTGTGTGTGTGTGTGTGTAAGTGTGTGTAGCAGTGGTTGTTTTGAAGTGCTGAGGATTAAACACAGGGCCTCATGCATACTAGGCAAACCCTGTACCTCTAATCTATATCCTCAATCCTATATGTAGTTTTAACCTGCTTAGCTGTAATAATCCTAAATTATAAGTACAGCTGCGTTTCCAGTGCTTAAAAATTATAAAAGAGTGTGATGCCAAAATAAAAAGGCCCCAAATAAGAGTCTTCCCTATAATATGCCCTGCTGCAAAAAGGATGATCAACAAAGAATAGTAACTCATTTCTCAAACAGCACCATGGTACCTTGCTTAGAAGGGTATGCTGTGATCAGTGGTTGACGATGACAGTGTTCCCTCTGCAGATCATGGTGATCCATGGTTAATACTCATCACTGGTTAATATCATCCAAAGGGACTTCTGACTTTAACTAAAGCACTGTAATGTTTTATAATAAACTTTGAACTACAGTGCACTGTTTTATCATAAGTAGCTCTATATTACTCTTCTAAAGTAGAAATTTGAGGAATGTATATTACATCTTCTTCTCCTTCCCAAATTATTTAGGAAAAAAAATTAGAGGGGGATATAAGATCCTTTGTAAGTGGAGAAACAGCATGCACACCTAAAAAGAATGAGATTTGTCAGGAAAAAAATCATGGGATAAAAGTATGTATTAATTCTTTGTCCCCTCACTTCTCTTTCCAGAAATGTCCAGCCAGCAATTCTGAATTCTTCCCAAACCTCTTTTGCATTTTCTCCGGAGGAAGACATCACTGTGGCTTTTAAGAGAGAGATGCAGAAATGACTTCTTACCTTTGGTCAAGATCTCTGTACACAACTGCTTCCAGGATTTTTTACAAAAACACATTTGATAACTTTTTTTCCTGCCAAATAAATGAATTAAGATGTTTTCCCCTCTGGCAAGATTTTCATTGGGACTTTGAGAAAGACAAACATAGCCAAACATCGACACTCAGCCCAGAAGTCCATGTAAGTCATACAATTAGAAAAATCTTAGTATCCATAAAACTCATTTCTTCTCTAGGATCAAGGGTTCAGCATAGCAGCCAAATAAAGTTAGAAGAAAGAAAATAAAGGGAATATTAGGGCAGGGTCTCTCCTAGAAAGATAAAAGCATTCTAGAAGAGGTAATTAACTTTTCCATTAAATGCTTTCAGAGAGAATGCAAGTTAAACTATTTGCTTTAGGATGGCCTGTAGAGATAAACAGTGAATGTCAAGAAGCTTATCTTCAGGAACTCATTTCTACTTTTAGGCATTCTTAGATCTTTCTTAGTCCTTTCCCCTCTAGCAAAGAGGTAGGATCCAAAATCCTCACCTGTATGAATAAATAAAAATGTTTGAATTTACATGAAGATAATTTTTCCTTCATTGCTTTTTTTTTTGGTCTTAATTTCTAATTTTGGAACAGTTTAACTAAACATGAAGCATTGGTATGCAGAATTACTTCTCCAACCTAGGTGATAATGCCTAAAACTGCTTCCAAATTAGAAGCCCTTGATTTGGGGGCTGTGGTTTATTAAGCCTCCAAACATATCTAAACTTAAAACCAGGAGAGATGTTTAGAAAACTTAGCCTTCAAAAATCTAATTCCATGCTTCATGGAGATAATAGCAGGGTAAAACAAGTCTCATCAAGCTATATGATTGCCAGCAGCTCAGATCTGAATTTCTTAAATCCTTTAAATATTCAAAATACATTTATTTATAATGACTCAGAAATAAAGACTTGGGGTTTCACATATCTATTTGTCAGCATAAATATAAATATCTTACTTTTTTTCTTCTCTGGAAAAAGGGCTTCCCTTTGAACACTTTTCAGAAAAGAAATTTAAAGTGCAATATGTACAGTTTCTAAGCCCCTGTCACACTAGCTTTTTACAACAGCCTGCTCAGGAGCTCAGGAGTATAGTCAACTGGAAAATTAAATGAGGATGCTGATAGAGGGAACCTTTGATAATGACTTCAAGTGCTTATTGACTCAATAAGGAAAAGACTCAAAAAGGAGATAATTTTCCCCAAGACTCTCATTCTCAGAAATTTTTATTTGAGTAAGAGCTATTAGCTCACAAAGGAAAGAAAAAGTAATCATATGTATAAGACATTATAGAGGTTCTAGAGGAAGAGACTCCCCCCACCCCCCGCCCAAATCACCAGGATAGCTATTACAAATGCAGATTCCTAAAGGTACTATCAGAATTTGAGGACTCAGAATCTTGCATTTCCAGCACTCCTCCCTAGGCTATTCTGGAGTAGGTGGTTCTTGATGCACACTTTGAGAAACACTGAATGGTTAGAATTAGACTTAAAATGTAGGAGTTTATCAGAAATTAAGGATAAGTTGAACTATATGTTATAAATATAGATGGGGGTACTGGTGATTGAACCAATGGGTACTTTATCACTGAGCCACAACACCAGTCCTTTTTAAGACAGGGTCTCACTAAGTTACTTAGGACCTCACTAAGTTGCTGAGGCTGACCTCAGACTTTTGGTGCTCCTGCCTTAGCCTCTTGAGTTGCTGGGATTCCAGGTGTGTGCCACCACTGCCCACTTGGATTCATTTTAAAAATCTTCAGTGATGTTCTATCTTTGCTTCAGATTGACTTTCACATTTTACCCTTCCTTTCCCACTGAAGTCTGAGTCATTACTAAGAATAGTAAAAATTGTAAATATATGAGAAAGCCCTTATTTAAAGAAAGTTTTAAACTACATCTTTATGGGAAAATTTTAAACCATTCATATATCATTACCCTCTTAGGAATTTCCTTTTTATCACTGGGTTTTGATACATGATTCTTTCTAAAATTATCTAAAAAATATTTGTATGTACTGTTTATGACCTTCACCAATCCAGGCTTTGATTCCAAATTTCCAGGAGCCATGTTTCCCAGCCCATGGTTTTTGGATGGCTAATAGCAGCAGAATAAGAAATGTCTTGAGCTCCAGTTTGCTCTCAGCACCAGGCCACCAGTTAACCACTTCTGCTTCTCTGTCAGCTGTGATTCCTGCACAAAGGCTGCCGCTCTGTGATGGTGAGTGGTTTTAAGTCTTTGTTGATTCAGAAGCCATCAACATCTGCTGCAGAAGCTCCTAGTGCCAGGGAAGCAAGTCTCTATTCACTTCATGTACTCAAGGCTTTATTGCAGTCTCCTTCCATGAAGGACTCAGGCCTGAGTCTGGGGAGGCAGGGCCAGAAGAACCTAGCAACACTGAGGCTAATGCAATACAGCCTGCACAATTCCCATCAATTCCGAGTAATGTTGCCAGTTACTCTCTAACACTACAGGCCCCTGACATGCATCTTTTATATCAACAGAGCTATGATAAGCCTGCTACCCTAGGCTTCTGGTTACATCAGAACACACCTAAATGAAAAGATAGGTGCAATCTAATACTGGGATCATAGCTGTGAATTCATTTTAAAGTCCCCACAGTTCTTTATAAGCATAGAGAATTCTGAAAAAAGAACAAACGAAGTCACATCAGATGTCAGGAGATCTAATATCCAGTCTCATTGTGCCTCTGCCATTTACTACTTGTGTGACCTTAAAAGAACTAACTTCTCTAAGCTTCAGATTTCTCTCCTGTAAAATAAGAACATGAGATCAGAGCGTCTCAGGTTTCCGGGTTCATAACAACTACTAGCAAGCTAGATAAATGTGTTTTTTTTCTCTCTTTTTTGGAGATTCAGATATAAGAATGACATTGGCTGGGGTATTGGTATTTAGATTTTAGTAAATGCTCTGGGTGATACTCTAACCATGTTTAAGAAATCTTTCTATCAGTGGTTCTCTATTTAATCTTGTATTAGGAACATACAAAAAGTTAAAAAAAAAGTACTTTGACTAGTTCCACTGAAAATAAACACATACGACTCTCTGGGAGTGAGGCTAGGGCCTTGGTATATTTCTAAAGTTCTTTTCTGCAGCAAGGGTTGAGAATGGATTAATAATCTCTAAGAAGTTTCCTAATCTTTCGAAGTCCAATTTTTAACCTAGGTTTTAGACCATAGTACCTCAGTTTATAA
Organism: Urocitellus parryii; assembly: GCF_045843805.1. Taxonomy (NCBI): domain Eukaryota; kingdom Metazoa; phylum Chordata; class Mammalia; order Rodentia; family Sciuridae; genus Urocitellus; species Urocitellus parryii. The sequence continues at coordinate 54,376 of NW_027551974.1, read as the reverse complement.
ATAGGAGGTGTGTTGTATATGCAGATTTATTAATTGCTTTGAGCTAAATTGTGTCCCCTCCCTAAATTTGTCTCTAGTGGTCCTAATTTCTAGAACCTTGGATTCTGACTTATTTGGAAATAGGGCCTTTGAGGTGATTACTATAAAATGAGGTCCTTGAAGTAAGTCTTAATTCAATATGACTAATGTCCTTACAAGATAGGTAAATTAGGACACAACTAACACAGACAAAGAGGTGACTATGCAAGAATACAGTGAGAAGAATACAGTGGGATTCACTCACCTGTGAGTCCAGGAGAGAGGCCTCAGGAGAAAGTGAACCTGCCAACACTTTGCCAACACTTTAAACTTCTAGCCTCCAGAACTGTGAGAAAATAAATTTCTTTTGTTTAAACTACACCATTTATGCTTTTGTGTTGTAGCAGCTCTAGCAAACTTTTTTTTTTTTTGTTATAGCAGCTCTAGCAAAGTCAAATAGTTTACTGAAACTCATTGGACTTTAAAGAAAATAATGTTCATTTTATTCAGAAACAACATATTTCTAAATATGAACACAAAAAAGAAAAAAAATAAACTATACAAAAATAAAGAATGTGATTTAATAGGGCTCCCCCTGCCACAAGTCATACTAAAAACATGCTGTGGAAATAAGTAAATCATTTTCAAATATTATGGCCTTTTCTTATTTATTTATTTTCTATTATTTTGTGGTACAGGAAATTGAGCCTAGGGGCATTATACCACTGAACTATGTCCCCAGCCCTATTTATATTTTATTATGAGACAAGGTCTCACTAAGTTGAAGAGACTAGCCTTGAATTTACCATCCTCCTTCCTCAGATCCTCAAGTCTCTGGGGTTACGGGCATGAGCCACCATACCTGGCTTATTATGACCTATTTTTAAGTAATAGTAATAAAGAAGAGCAGCCCTAAGAAATTTTTGGTGAGTTTTGTTACCAATGATAATAACAAATCTAATTTCAACTAAAACAATCACTATCAATTTTTTAATATAATCACCTAAGATTTAACATAAATTTTAATTATGAGCATACGTGAAGAATTAATTATTTTAGTTTTGATACTGGGTTTTATAAGATATTTCTATTCCCAGGCCTCATATATCCCTAATTTCCAATGTCCCTTTGTTAAGATTTTCTTAATCTTAATTTTTAATTTTGTTCTACTCAGGGAAAAAATACTAAATAGGTCTTTTCATCATACCCTCAGGAAAAATCATTGATTGCAAAGAAAAAGATATATTGCCACCTAGTGGAAAATACGCAGAATCTTCTGGTTATAATTCAAGTTTTAAACCACAAAATGGGTAGAGCAAAAAAATGTTTTAAATGGTTTTTGATTGTAAACAATGATGCTTTGTTGATTAAAGGATGTGGTCCACATTTAACTTCTCTGTCACCGTTGACTTTTGAGTAATTTATTTAAAAAAAAATTTAACCTCAGATGCATGTGCTACTGCTACATGTTGAGTGATAAAGTCAAACATAGTCTTTCTCAAAGACATTTAGCTAAAATTACAAATAATTTATAGGGAAATTTAAAAAGTGTTTACCACCCACAGAAGGTAAATAGTCTAGTAAACAGACACTGTAAATATAGTTAACTGAGCTTGGGCAAGTCACATCTCTGGACATATTTCCTCATCTGAAAAAATAAGGTTTGACCGAATCATTTATATTTGCAGTTTTAATATGATTAGATAATATATTTATACTATATGCTTACATTTTTAAGCTCAAGATCTTTTTTAGTAATTAGGTGAGTACCTAGACTTGGTTTAGCAACTAGTGTTGATGAGTTAATATGTGTATATCTTTGGAATAACATTTCAGCATAGAACTAAAAGCAGCTTATTAATGGGAAGGAAGTTCATATCTACTTATTTGGTTGCCAGGTTTCCAGCAGTTTTTTTCCATAAGAGTAAGGTGACCTGGCTAATTTTAACTTCGGCAATTACATTCTGTCCAGCTAAGTTATCCTTGCAACTTCTATTTGGATATAGCATCCTTTATTGTTTCCTGTCCTAAAGTTTTAGGAAGTTGTTATTAACTGATTTACTGTTCCTGACCTTTAACAAGCAAGAAGAGTGATACTAACTCCTTGGTAATTCTGCAAGAGCCTTTCTTACGGTAGTTCAAGGAAGGAAAGGAGAGTTTAAAAATACTTCCCTTTTAGTAGTCCTTGGTATGTCCCAAGAATGTCACAATCCTTAATTAGTTAACCATACTATGTGGATGCCCTCTGAGGGGTCTTATTTCAGATGATGTAATACTGGAAGCTTAAGTTATCAAATTGTTTTGGATCAAATTGTTGGATAAAATATCCCTTATACATCAAGATAGAATTATCACTACAAGGCTTCCCTTTCAAACAGGAGAGACTTAGTGTGAAAATAAGAACAAATCTATGGGAAATAAGAATGTATGCTAAATTAGCAGATGTCATGAAATACTAAAGATAGTTGGATACAATCACTTAAGTTCTAAATAATTTGTGAGAACCTGCATATTGCATGACCATTAATAAAATAGGGACATGAAAAAGACTGATGTTCTACTATTTTTGATAACTTACTTCCCCTTTCTTCTATCCAATTACCATGAAACTGAGGGGTGAGTGAGGGAGGGAATAAAGGAGGGAAGAGAGAGAAAAAAAAGTCAGGAGGAGGAGGACAAAGAAAAAGGAGAGAAAAATGGTAAATTTTCTAGATATTATTCACTGTAAATAAAGTCCGGAAATATTTCTTCTGAAAAAGAAGTCAGCGAGGGTCTCACTTTTTCCTGTAAACTATTTTTGTGTGTTCTTTTAGTAATAATTGATTCTTAGGTGCATGTCTATAGTATTTATTGCCTGTTTTACCTATTCTTTCTTCAAACTAACAGAATACCAGAAAATAGTTAAGTTCCAAATATAAGGCTAAAAACTGCCTACCTGCCTTCTTAGAATGTCTGTTTCTCCCCTATTGCGTTATATATATCTTAGTTTTAGGTGGATACAATATCTCTATTTTATTTTTATGTGGTGCTGAAAATTGAACCCAGTGTCTCAGGCAAGCACTCTACCACTTGAACCACAAACCCAGCCCTCCTCTATTATGTTTTCTTTGCAAATACGATAGCAACCAGATTCACCTAGTTTTAGAGGTTGAAGTTTTAGTTTACAATGTTAAAGTTTCTCTATTTTATCAGCTTCTATGGTTGCTTCATATCACTTTCATTATCAATGTCACCAGCCAATTACATATTGTCTAATTTCTCAATTAGGCAGGTAGCTTCATCAATAAAACATGGAAGAGGGATACTACATGCCTGAAACAACAGTTGGAGGTGACAAGGACAAATTAAAGGTCATGACACATGTCATTAGGGAAACAATTTCTATAGGTTTGAAAAAAACAACCTCTCAGATTGATCTATGACTTAAATTTCAACATGATTTAATATATCTGTTCCTTGAACAGATACATCTGTCAACTGATTACCATTATTATTCTCCTAAGATGGCATTTCCCTCTGCATTGTAGCAGAGCGGTACTCAATAAACACAATGAGGAGACGATGCCTATCCAGTAACCTTCCATCACAACATTCTGTCTTAAAGAAGACATGTTAAATGCAGATCCCTGCAATGGATGCTTGAAAAGGTAACTTTGTTTTGACTGTATTATTTATTTTTCGTTTTATTATCCACATGCACATTTGTTTGATAAGCATTTCAAGGAAGCTGCACTTAGAAAGTTAAAGGTGGTTTTCATAATAAATGAGAAAAGATTTTTAAAGTTATAAATGTTCAATTCCAGGCGTTTTCTATGGCTTAATAGAAGTTTTAGTATAATGAAGCACTTCAAAATGCTGCAGGCACTCCGAATTTGGAAAACATTAAGATGGAAAAATGTTGGGGAAACATCCACAAACTGACACTGGTTCTTTCTGTTAAAATATTGGTCTGTTTAGGTATAAAATGTTTTCTTAACCTTCATTTCTATTGTAGTCAATTGTACATATGCATGATAATAAGCTTATTTATATTCAACCAAACATTCATTTGGCAAGCAGCCTAGAATATTCTAGTGTTCTAAGAGTCAAAAAAATGCCTCAGAGATTCAAAGTCTTTGTTTCTTTTTCAATATTGCAACGCATAACAATTCTTTGTCCTCTTGTTGCTGCATTCTATAAAGTATAGTAATTGGCAAGTAATACAAGCTACCTCGTTGATTTCCATATCTACCTTGAAGGTAGAGATTTCACTTGGGAATTAGACCTGGTATCTTTAATAATTTTGTGTACTTGAGTGGATATATTTGACTTATAGATAGCTGGAAAAAAGTCACAAGTCATAGTGTTGATTTAATTTAATTTAATTTTTTTAGTACATTGGGATAAAACTTTAGTCAGAGTTCCAAATTATTGGTTAGGCAGTTAATGAGAATGACTATTCAGTTACTGAGATTCCTGATACTTAAGGAGGAACCATGACCTTCCTTTCTTGCCCTGCTAGCCTATGTTAGGAGGCAGAGTAGAAGCAGGTACTGGAGACAGATCCTGGCACTACCACTCAGTGGTTCTGTTTTGCTGCAATGTGTACTACTGGCAAGTCCCTTTACTTTTCTGAGTCTCCTTTTGCTCCCCTGTAACCTGGAATATTAGAAACCATATATGATTGGAGATAAACTATGGAAGTTTAAGTCACATTGTAGGCACTAGATATATTAAAAATTATTATTTTCACAATCCCCCTTTGCAGGGTTTTGTGAATTTTCCATTACCTGCATACTTTTCAAATTTAGAGGTTAAAAACACTTTTCTTCCAGTTGTGAATGAAGAGAGGCATTTCTGGTGTTCTCACTATACAAGAAAGAGGCTGCTGCTGGAAAACTGTGAAAAATGTTCAAGGATACACACTGTTCTTTTTCTTGAGAATGGTAGATGGGAAATTAACTAAGACAAAGTCTTCTCTGAACTTGAACTCTTCCAACCCCACCCCCCAGTAGATTCTTTATCCTCCCTAAACATCTTGGGTAAAGATCCTGGTTTGGAGGCTCCCTTCCCTGGTGGTCTGTTGGAGCCCAGGAATGCTGGCCTTTAGGGCACAAGGCCAGACCTGTTTGCTCACTCATGCTTGGAGCGAGCAGCATGGGAGGTCCTGATAAGCTGGCTACTTACTTATGGCTATAAGATGCTTTCTGAACATTTGTATACAGTGGTAAGACAAGTTGTCAAATGGCCCTTGAGAAGTCTGTATCCTAAAAAAATTAATAATAAGAAAAGCATGAATTTTATTAGCATATTACCCTATGAAAGCCCTAAAATGATTCTTTATAAAATATTTTTAAAAGTCTATGTGGCTTTGGAAATTAATCACCCAATCCTTTAAAATCGCCCCTCAGATTTCCACTTTTCTAAATTACCAAGGTGCTAGAAGAATCTCAACCAAAGAAGCTGTTTATAACAATGAAAAACTCATGGCATAAAAGGGAGTGGATTTTAAGAAAAAATAAATCACAGAGGAGAGGGGAATGTTCTATGTCTGTTTAATTCAGTCTTAGCCTGAATGAAGTTTTAAAGGACATGTGAAAAGCAGACAAAAATAGCACTAAGCTTGCCCCCATCCCACGTTCATACTTCCCTAGGTAGAGTGGTGTTGAACTAGCAGCTGAAGTTTCATTAGTCCTATAAAGGCTTTGTATTAGTTTGGGGAAGACCTGTAGGAGTTTGGCTTCTAAAAATTCCTTAACTCAACAAAACTACTGATGGGACAATTTTCCTGGGTTAGAAAAAGTAAGCCTATCAGAGTATTTTCCTATGCCCTTTGGAACGTGTGCAGCATTTGTAGGCTTGCATAGAAACAGTTTCTGAATACATTTCCCTTTTTATTCAATAGATTTCATCTTAGAATTTTTTTTTAACCTTTGGGGAAAAGCAACTATCCTTTTAAAAGACAGTATTCTTTATGGTTTCTTTCAGAGAAATTAGACTTTTAACTTGGTGAGAGTGTCTTCTACTTCCACTATTTCATTATACAGCCATAAATCAACATCTTGTTTACCATGTTTACTTTTTAAATGAATTTCTTTCACCACTTGAAGTCAGAAAACAAATGGTGCTGGGTCAAGGCACTAGTTTACCAGGGGATCTGGGCCACTGCCAGAAATTAGCCTTATTTTAAAATTTAAGAAACCATCGTGTTCTGTCTGGTCAATTTTGGAAAGGTGTGCTCTAGACCAGCTATGTGTGAGGTAAAAGAAATGAAGCATCAGTCCGAGCAAATGCATGTGCTGATGAGAAGCCCATCATTCATTTCTCATGAATCAAAATTGTATCTGTTATAGGTTGACTAGGCATGCACTTTTGACCAATAAACACCATGTTATGTGTGAAAAGTTCTTATTAAAGTTCACCTCGTCTTAAAAATTAGATTACCTCAAGAGGATTTGTGAAATCATTTTGAAATAATGATTTTTAAATATTGAAAGCCATCAAAATAAATGTTACTTTTTTTTAATGTTATACAGATTCTATGCCCGTGTTGATTTATATTTATAATTTAAAAACTTTTTTTTTCCCAAAGTGAAAAGAACCAACTTTATGAGCGAAGTTAAGAGCCCACTAGAGGTCACTTTCTCAACTTATTTCCCTTAATAACTGGAAAATTTGGCTTTGATTCTTGTCACTGAATCTTTCTTACATGTCCTGTTGGATTTAGCATTCATGTTAGAACTTTTGTTTCCTCCCAGAAAAAAAACTTCTGCTGTTTCTCCAAACTACTCTCAATTATGCCCTCGTATCACATATTCTTATTTTTCAAGTACAACTTCTGTAGTGACTTTTTAAAACGATCTTGTGTATATTTCTGATTATTAAAATGCTATTATTTGAATGTAAAATGTGTCTATTTCCTAAAGTTGTAATGAACTTTATAATGCTGTGTTAGCATAAAAGAAAATGTACGGCCTTCTTAATTTCTGCCTCATGCAACAAATGCCAGTGGTGCTGCAAAATAGTCAACATCAACACCTGTTGAAATGAATCTCTGCAATTCATCATTCTTGATTTAATTTCCCTAGTGGCCCATCAAACTACTTTATAAACTACTTAAAAAAATATTACCCTAGAATGTGAATGCCTGATGTACTTGATTGGACTGAAGGGCATCTTATCATTTTTTTCTTAAACTTCGACATGATATGTTCACAAGCTGTTATTAATTGTTAGTTTCACTCCTTGAGTATAAAAATTAGCATAACATAATTTTGTGTGTTTTCTATTAGGCCATTAGGCATAAGATTACAATTCCCTGGCTTCTTAAATGCCCATTATATCTGTCCTATATCCATAACCATATTGATCTTAAAACATTTTCTTAGCTACCTCTTAAAATTCAACTAAAATCAGCAATCTTTTAAACTCAGAAATAGTGTAATATCTCATTTTCCTACAAGTGGAAGCATTCATAAGAGAATCACATGCAGAAATTTATTTTTCCTTCCAAAAAATGTCTATATCTTTATGTTATTTATCTACTGCTCACCTAAATGTCCTATATCATATAAACAAAATTTCTATCATTTTTGGAAAGATGTTATTGAAAGAAATATTTAATTTTGTATCTGAAAATAAATAAGAGAGTTAAAATATCAGGTATGCTTTAAACTATTATACATATAATATCTAACTTTAACAGTATTACTTGTTATAGTTATTTTCAGATAAAATACTGAAGTATATAGTCTCTGCTTTCTACTAGCCCTAACCTCCATATCTTCCCAAAGGTAATTCTATTTTTATATTTTCCCAGATCTTTTGACAACTGTTTATATTCAAATGTGTATATATCTCAAATATATGCCATACTATTTTGTTGTTTTATATACACTTGAGTTTTAAATAAATGTTATATAACACTGAACAAGTTCTTCCTTGTGTTTAATTTTTTATTCAATAATTGATGTTGGAGATATTTACATGATGTTGCTCTCAAATCTATCTCCTTTGAACTACATATAGTATCACTGAGAAGGAACACACCCACAATTTACTCATTTTCCTTGTGAACAACATTCAGTTTGTTTCTGCCTTTCCCCTTTTACAGTGTAGCTGTCTACACATCCTTGTGTGCATGGTCCAGCATCACTGTAAAGGAGCACTGAGATAGGATTGCTAGATCATAGAGAAGAGGCACTTAACATCCGAACAGAAGCCAGCTACAGCTCCCAGAGTGGTGCACAATGTCTTCTCCAACAGAAGTGGTTGAAGAGTACCAGGTTCCTACACCCTTGCCAGCATTCACTCTCAAACTTCACATTTATTGTCATTTCTGTGGCACCTCATATTGAAACTTTCCTAGTTATTAGTACTAGTTAGAGTCATCATCTTTTCCTACATTTAATAGTTGTATTTTCTGTTTTGTGGATTGCTTATTCATATTTCCCCATTTTTTCTATTGTACCATTTTCTTTTTCTTAATCTCTAGTTTTAAAATAATTGGAATACAAATTCTTGTTTGCTACACTCATGTAAATATATTTTCCAGTCCACCTTTTGCTTTTTCACTTTGGTCATGGTTTCTCTGCTCTAAATAAGTTGTTATTTTAATGCTGCTGAATTTATCATTTCTTCCTCTTATGAATTTGCTTTTAGTGTTTTGCTTCAGAAGACCGTCTCTATTCTCAAAACAAAATATATGTTTTTTATTTCCTTGTAGTTAAAAATAGTTTTATTTTTATTTTTATTGCTTAGATCTTCATATTTTCTAAGGATTATTTTCATGTGTGATATATGCATCTAATTTCATTCTTTTTTTCCAAATGGATAACAAATATCCTTGACATTGATGAATAGGCCATATTTCTTATGGATTTAAAATTTTACTTTTATTATAATGGGAATTTTCTTATGTTCACAGGGTTCCTTTTGGGCATCTATTTGGTATATTTTATTTTTATAAATGTATACAATTTTCTACATTTAATTTATTATTATTATTTTTATTACTACTACTATCATTATTATTCAGGAATCCCTGTGTAATACTATATATTCAAAATTAGTACATATTTTGCTAACTGGTAGATCCAGCACTTTCTTCTGAATTTTTGTCAAAATCTTTGCCATGGAATCAGCAATTCTACTGAAGGTATAAATTGCACTGAATTCACATATTAATCTGGGAAAAGGTGGCATAGAGAGTCTCTCACCAATAAATATAGTATATCTTAGAAGTTATATGTCATAAACATTCTTCAGTTAACTTTTTTTCCTAATAGACTGGTCTTTTTTTTTTTAATCCAGTCCTGCTGTGTCTGTGTAAGTCATGTTACTGTGAATGGAATCCTTTATCCTTTTTCCATTTCTGATTATTGCTGGGATAAAGAAAGCCATAGATGTTTTTACTTATTTATATATTTGTGTCTTTTATTATGGTGCTGGGGATTGAACCCATGGCCTTCTATATGCAAGGCAAGCACCTCTACCAACTGAGCTATATCCCCAGCCCCCCATAAATGTTTTTAAAAATGATATATGTCTACCTGAAAGGATTAATTTCAAGTATTAAGTTTGAGAGCTTGTCAGGTGATCCTCTTGGACAATTTTTATTTCAATGATCATATCATCACCAAATAATGATAATTTTGTTTCTTCCTAAAATATAAAATTCTTGATTATTTTTCTGGTTTGCTGCATGAATAGATCTTAAAAGTGTTGAGTAGAAGGATTATTGGACTTCCTGTCTTTTATTGACTTTAATGAAAAAATTTTAATATCTCATTAAACAATTAAATTAAACAATTAAACAATATAGGGAGTGTGTGGTTCATTCAACAAACATTTTAAAAATGATTATTTTGTGCTAAGCACAGAAAACAGGTACTGAAGGTTGGAGGGAAGGTATGAGTCTGAAAGGGTAAGAAATTCATTCAGTGGTCATTGCCCTATTCTAGAAGTAGACACAGACATTTGTTTTACCAACTGGAAAAATCCTAACCAGGTTAAGTTCAGTGCCTCACTTATTGCATATCAGTACATACGTATACAACCAAACAAGTCTGGGAAAAAATACACAATCATGCTGACTGGTCTCACTTTAAATTTAGGTGCTCTGATCTCTGGCGGTCTAAGTGCTATCTTGCAATCCTGTTTTACTTCTGCGATTTGAATTCATACGTACATTGTCTCACACAAACTATCTGCATCTGTGCTCACCTATCCTGCCTTGTAGCTGTTCCTTTTGATGAATTATCTATACAACTATCTGATGATAAACTCTCTAGTGGGTCTCATTCTCTTTTATCTATTCATGTACTTGCTACTGAAATTGTTCTATTGCTCTCTAATCATCAAATTTTCTTCCATTCCTAGATCATTCTCTTCAATAAATAAAAATGTGTCAACATATCTCTTAAAAAAATTCTCTCTTAGTCCATATTCCTTTTTAACCTCCACCTCATACTTCTGCTCTCTTACAACAAAGCTCCTTGAAATACTAGTTTTTGCTCTTCCTCTTCTCACATGATTTCTTGACTCCAGTCCATAAGGCTTTCTTCCACACCACTTCCCTGACATAGCTCTTGGCAAGGACACTAACAAACACCACATTGCAAAATCCAATGGTTATTTCTCAGTTTTTAATTAACTTAAACTATTGACACTGTTTATATACTACTTTTTTCATGAGACATTTTCTTCTTTTTTTCTATTAATAAATAATTGTTTTTCTTTGATTTTTCAGTACAAATTAACAAATCTATGTATTAAAACCTTTCAGCTGCTTCCGTAGTTTAAATCCCCAGCAGAGTATGGGTGCTCATCATGAGTGGCTCTTGGAAGGTCATATATAAGCTGCAATTCCTCTTCCATTAAAGAAAGCATCTCTCGTGAAGTGTTTTCTTCATTTGCCTCTGGAACGCCCATCTCTGAGAACTCCCCTGCCTTCACTGGTTGCAGCTTTTCAGTTTCCTTTGTTCTTTCTTTTTATCTCACTTTAACTTTGAAATGTTCCACTTTCACATCTAGTTCTATTTCCACTTTCTAATCTAGTTCTATACATTGAAACATCATTCACAGACTGATAACTCACAGATGGTTAAACCAGCTTGGACCAATGTCCTAAAGTCCAGATACATCTACGTCCAACTCTTATTTGACATCTTACTTAGTTGTGTCATAGACAATTAAAAATTTACATGACCTAGACACAGTTATAGTTCTATTAAATCTTTTAAAATATACAAGTTCCCTTTTACTTTTTCCCTTACAATTAATTCATGAAGAAACTGGAAAATTTGTCTTATAAAATACCTGACATTCTATATTCTCCTTATTGCATTACTGTTGTATCAATAAATCATGGCTAATAAATCACCATTATTTTCTGTAATCTGGCAGTTAGATCTCTAGGGACTTGATCAGAATTTTTCATAGGTGGTATTGTGAACACCCCTGAGTGTGGTTGTCTCCTTTAAGAATAACAGTGATATCTATGGTCACTGTTGTGATCCACTATTTCCTTAGATGTTAAAAAAATGGTTATAGCTTTTACTCTAATATTTCTTCTTCTTATTCAGTTAGCTGGAATATTTCTATCTATTCTGTATTTACTCCAAGGTATAGAGCTTAAGTCAAAGGTGTAAATGCAGAAAATTTATAGATAGTGATTCTGGGAAACAGGATTGGGAAGAATTTAAAAAGGGAGAAGAAAAAGTCAATACAATGGTGTGTTGAATTGCTCACCCACTGTAGGCAATTAAGATTACAATAACACTGGGATTTCCTGAGTAGCAGGATATAATGTGCTTCACAAATTTTTTTGTCAAGCACAGGACAGGCAAATCTGTCCCCTAGTTCTGGTCTCTCACTAGCCCATTGCTGATCCATGGAGTATTAACTGCTTTCCATTTCTAGGGTGTATACTCAATGTACTGAATAAGTTTCGTCGAGTGGTCCACACTAAAATGACTGAAGCCCCTCAGAGCAGAAAGAATAAGACACTCTGGGCACAGTGGCACACACCTGTACTCACAATGGTTCAGAAGGCCGAGGCAGGAGGATCACAAGTTTGAGGGCAGCCTCAGCAACTTATCAAGGCCCTAAGCAATTTAGTCAGACCCTGTCACAAAATTAAAAAAAAAATGAGGGGGGGGGGAAAAGGATGGGGATATGTCCCAGTGGTTAAGCACCCCTGGGTTCAATCCCTAATACAAAAAAAAAAGGAAGAAAGAGTCAAGAATGAGTTCTGTGTTTGGCTGGAGCAATGTGTTTTCAGGTTACAGCTGCTTGGTGCAATCCTAAGTAATGGCTAGAAAGACAATACAGTAAGAGGTTATGAGGCAGTACGAAAAAATTATACGAAAAGGAAATTTTCTTATTTGATCACCTGAAGGTACAATGAAAGTACCTTCAGGTGCTTTCAAAATAACGAGTTGTTTCAGTAACCTTTAAAGATGATTCAGGTATGTTAGCCTGTGTGTGTGTGTGTGTGTACGCACTTTTAAATATATATATATATATATATATATGTATATATATATATATATATATATATATTTACATATCACAATGAATTGTTAATATAAGCATATTTGATAGATAAAACATTTCGACAGCTAGCCGGGCTGGTTACCTGAGCTGGGTTCACAAAAGCTGGCTACATCAATAACTCAGAAAACAGGGAAGGAAGCACACAACACACAGAAATAATTTTTGCTTGCAGGAATCAGGGCTGACTCTCTATCTTCAGGGTCTGTTGAGAGAGAGAGAGAGAGAGAGAGAGAGAGAGAGAGAGAGAGAGAGAGAGAATGCCTGAAACCCTATTTATTGAGGGGAAGACACTCAAGAAAGTTCCACCCAAATGAGTCAAGAGATTGGGCTTCATGGGGTTGTAGCCCAGTCTCATTGGGTGACACCCACTCCCAGAATTTCACTCCCCTGCCAAGCAGAGGTGAGGTCCACCTGCTTTCGGCAGCAGCAGAAGCCAGTTCCACACCTCCGTCACTCAAGGCTAAGGATGCTCAGCTCCTGTGTGGCAGCTCCTGTTTGTCATGGCCCCAGACAAAACATCATGTTTTTATAATTTCTATTGATGAGATATTGCTATAAATTTGAATAATGATCATATCTTCAAGTGGGCTCCTGAGTCTTTGATGGTCTTTGATAGCTGCCTTACACTCAGGTTTAAGGAGAGAGCAGAATTTCTGCTCTAGACCTGGGATCAGCCAGATCTCTAAGAAGCACAAGTTCTTCTAATAAGGGTATTTAGAGATCACTTTTTGGCTACTAGCTATGGATATGTTTTAAAGGCAGAAGCAACAGGACTGGCTGTGGAGCACAAATGAAAAGAATTGTAATAAAAAGATATCTCTAAGATGTTTGGTTTGTTCAGCTAGAGAATTTGAATCTCCAAGTGAGATGGGAAAGGCTGCAGGCCATGCAGGTCTAGGAAGTAAAGCTGGAACTAGATGGGGACATGGTGAGTTTGCAATTCTATTAGAAACTTAAATGTGAATATGTAATTGGATGTAGGAACCTGGATCAAATTCCTGGGCATATGTATAGTATTGAGAATCATGAAAAATTTTTAGCTCATTAACAAAGAAAATATAATTAGAGGAGAGAGAAAGACCAGTGATTGAGTTCCCACCCCACACAGTTCTTACTCAAAAATAAGAGGTTGGTGAAAGGAGTTGGAACCAGAAAAAAGGGCCCAGAGGGAGTGTTTCCTAGCAGAGCAATGTAATATTCTAGAGGGTAGATGAGGAAAGTGCTTCTCCTTGGAGGTGGTGACTAATTGTGTTAAGTGTTACAACAAGGGAGGGTGCTGTGGTGCATGTCTCTAATCCCAGGGGCTCAGGAAGCTGAGGCAGGAGGAATGTTCAGAGCCAGCCTCAGCAAAAGCGAGGAGCTAAGCAACTCACTGAGACCCTGTCTGTAAATAAAATACAAAATAAGCCTAGGGATGTAGCTCAGTGGTTGAGTGCCCCTGAGTTTAAACCCAGTACCCTCCACCAAAAGAAAAAAAGTGTTGCAGAAAAGGCAAGAAAGATCAGAACCTGAGAATTGTGTGTTATTTTTAGCAACTTGACATCAGTAGTGATCTTAAAAGAAGTGGTATGTTGGGAATAAGCATAAAACTGGATCGTGTATATGTATGACCATTCTATTTCAGTGATTCATTTATCTATGCATGGGCTTGTACTGCAGAGTCTTAAATACTATAACTTAATAATAAATCTTATTATCTAATAAAGCAATTTCCTCCTCCTCACTTTTCAGAGCTTCTCAACTATTCTTGGTCCTTTACTGAACTATAAATACTTGTATAAAAATGGTTGGATTTCAGAGCAAGATATAGAAAGTCAGTTGTACTCTTATATACCACATATTGCAGGCAAGAGTCAGAAAATGTAATTAACAAAAACACATTTTTACAAATATCAAATATCTGTGAATAAAAAATTGTGCAAGACCTTTAAGAGAAAAAAAAAATATCAAAATGTATTGAGAGTGGGGCTGGAGTAGTGGCTCTGTGGTAGAGTGCTTGCCTGGCATGTGTGAAGCCCTGAGTTCAATCCTCAGCACAGCGTATAAATAAACAAACAAAAAAAACCAAATAAGTAAAATAAAAGTATTGTGTCCATTTACAAATGAAAAAAATTTTTAAAGTTCGTGACTCAATGGTTTTAAAAAACGTATTAAGAAATGTAAGAGAAAAATAAATGAAGAAATATACCATGCTAATACAACAGAAGATTCACTATTATAGAGAAGTCCATTCTTCTCACCATATTATAACATTATTAGTGAAGAAGACTGAGGGAGAGCCTTAGGGAACATTTGCACTTGGGAGTGGGAAGAAGCAGGCAAGTTAAAATACAACACCTACATGATACAAAGAGTATTTTACTAAGAGTGCCATGGGAGAATATGTTGGCAAACAAGGCTGGAGAACATTTGGAGGGCCAGATAACTACTATAACCTGGTAATACCAAGGCTGGATTAAAAAATAATATTTAAATTTGACAATTAGGAGGTCATTGCTGTGTTTTGAGAGGTTCAAGGAGAGGTATAAATGGGAACCTGGGAAGGGGAGATGGTGGAGTCAAAAGATGGAAGAAAGAAAGGACCACAGAGGTGCTAGTTTAAGGTCAATTGATTTTTTAGGTAAAGGTATTTCTAGAATGGGCCATCTTAGGTTAATATTTAAACAGAGAAAGAACATAAAATAATAGAGACTATTTCATGACCACAAGAAAATAATACAATAGAATGTCTACCCAAATTGTTTTTTCTGAAAGCTGTCAGAAATACCAAATTTCACTTCATTTCTGTAAACCAATAGAAACTTTATAGTTTCTAGAAGCCTCATAATTTCAAATGTAACTATAAGGTTTGTAATTTTGTTGATTTTCCATGATTTTTTAAAATTGAAATGATCCTTTGAGATTTCAAATTTCTGGTCTGTTTAAGTAGCATTGACCTATATTATGAGTGAAGAACTAAAAAATATTTGTCTTTCATAATTTTAAACATTTAACTATCATAAAGTGGGAGTAAACTAAGGCTGTTTGACTTAGCCATAAATAACTATGATGTTGCCAGTATTCCCAGTTGTGTAGCTGTGGACACGAGGAATGAGTGAGTCAAAGGATATGCATGTGCAACATCACTTAATCATCCTTGCTAATTTGGCACACCTGAATATTCTGAATGTCAACTGGTCAGGATTGGGCCACAGGATATATAGCTGGGGTAGGAATGAGCAAGCAGAAATAATTATCAGAGTGTGTAATACAAGAAATATAAAACTTAGATGTTTGTTCCTGGTTTGACTTGAGGATTTAGGCAAGAAGTTCTCTCTGTCTTAATTTTTCATGAAGAAATTATGACTATCTTAAAAATGAGAGTTTAGGGCTGGGGATATAGCTCAGTTGGTAGATGGCTTGCCTCAAATGAATAAGACACAGGATTCAATCCCGAACACCACAAAACACAAACAACAACAAAAACAACAAAGATAGTTTAACTTTTTTAGTTATATTTTTTTTTGCTGAGAATATGATTCAAAAACTAGAAGTAAACCCAGTTGCCAGCATGCTAAGGCAATCAGTCTGGGAAATTCACATAATAAATTTGGGCTGGTTTAGAAAGGGCTGATTTTAGAAATATAAAAGAAATTGGTTTAATTTTAGAAAAGAGTTACCACTTACACTCATTCATTATTAGTGCAGCCAATGTGGAAAGCAGTATGGAGATTCCTTGAAAAACTGGGACTGGAACCACTATTTGACTCAGCTATCCCTCTCCTGGGTCTGTACTCAAAGGACTTAGAGTATGGTCTGCATCAGCACCCAAACCTATATTTAAAATCCTACATTTTACTAACAGCATGGCTTCAGAAAATTCATTCAACCTCCAAGTTTATTTTTCTTCATTTTTATTTTCTTTTATTATTTTTTCTTTTTCTTTATTTTTAAAATGACAGTTATGTGGATACTCCATGGGCTTGTTATGGGATGTTAAAGGAATAAAATGAAAAGTATTTAGCAAGAGTGTTTTACACCATAGGTAGGTTTTTCTATTCCCTGTTTACTTCTTCCTTATACTTCTTCTTGAGAATTTTATTCACAGAAGTGGTTCTGCAGAAAATGAAGCAGCTCATTTTTGCATCCCAATTCCTTCACCTTTGAGGTATCAATGATTTTTTCTGTAATATTATAAAAATCTGTGTAGTTCTGTAATTAAGCCACTTACATATGCTTAGTGTGGATTTAATTACACTTTCTTTTGAGCTTAAAGGATTATCTATCTACAGATAGATGATCAAGTCATTTTACAGTGAGAAAATTTAACAGTCAGAAAATGTAAATAATTTCCCCCAATGCACATGGTTACAGGGCTGGGACTCAATCCCTCTTCCTGAAGTCAAGTCCACTGTCTTCTTTTTGCATTTTCAATTGTCAAAGGACCAGCTGTATTGTTATGTTAACAGAACGTGAGGCTCCAGTAAAAATGTGTGGAAGGGGATTTGGGTTCCAGTTGGGAGGTGGTATATACATACATCTTGAACAGATCTGGTTACATAATTTACAAGGTCTAGTGTAAGAGGGAGTGTTCAAAATTCAGGATGAGTGCTACTAAAGGTGATCAAATTAAGGTTTTTCTTTTTCTTTTCCCTTGCTTCTCCCTCTCAATGTGTCATGCTGCTTTTACATTAACTATTTTTTAATTAAATTATTTATTTATTCTAATTTGGTATACATGATGGCAGAATGCATTTTATTTCTTATTACACATATAGAGCACAATTTATTAAGTCACTGATTGTACACAAAGTATTTTCACACCATTCATGTCTTCTTACATGTACTTAGGGTAATGATGTCTAACTCATTCCACCATCATTCCTACCCCCTTGGCCCCTACCTTTCCATCCCTTTTATATTAACTATTTAATGCTGTTTTTAACTAAAGAAAAATTAAAGTTTTAAATTATTATTATATATTTTACTGTTTGTCTTCACATCACACACACAAAAAATGCTAGTTTTAGCCATAAATGTAAGAGTATTTAACTAGTTTGTAGAATCATTGAAATAGCACAATTATCTTTTCAACCTGGTACATATTTTGCCCTTACAAGAACAGTGGAAATCTCACAAAATTAACCTTTATTGAGACACACAAGTTTCAATATCATCTTCTTTTTGCTTACTAATAAGTAAGGAAAGAAAGGGAAAGGAACTGTAAGTTGTTCTATCTTTCCCTTTTCTTCCATGTCTTAAACTTTCAGTTAAGTGATTGGCAGACCCAGGAAAGTAGCTCAGTACTGTTGCCCTCT
This sequence comes from Urocitellus parryii, assembly GCF_045843805.1. Lineage (NCBI taxonomy): Eukaryota > Metazoa > Chordata > Mammalia > Rodentia > Sciuridae > Urocitellus > Urocitellus parryii. The sequence continues at coordinate 36,524 of NW_027551974.1, read as the reverse complement.
TTCTGCACTCAAAGCAAGTTATGATTCCACCTGAAAGCATGGCCTCCCATGTCTGTCAGGAAGTCAGGAATCCCCCCTCCACATTTACTCAGTTTTAGAAAAAGGAAACTGACCTTTGACTTGGAGTCTCACTGAATTCCTACACCTTGTGTGTCCACTAGAATTCTATGCTCCTGAGGCATCACAAACACTACATATGAAGGGGTAGCCACTAACAGTGAAAGATGCTTACATTGCACATGTCTCCTTTGCTCACTCATATGCTCCATGTCTCATCAGAATTCATTTCCAAAGCATGATTTGATGATAAAAATTATTGAGAATTTCAAGATAGCAACAGCAGAACATTAAACTGAACATGGGATCTTTCCAAATCTAGGACCCTATGAACTGCACAGGTTGTATGTCTATGAAACCCTACTTCAGATGCTCCTGAAATCAGTCAGGCAGATACCTGGCTTTCCTATGTAGTGGGACAAAGCTATCTGGCTTCCCTTCTTCCCTCTTTTCTTCAAGAAGCTTTTATCCAAAGAAACTTTCTTCATATCTTATACTCATCTTCTACAGAGTTTCTGCTGCATGCTGACCTTTTATGTTTTATTTTATCTTTAGGATCATTATTTACTAATCATAAATTATCTGAAGTCCCCTCTTTACTGAACTTGTCCATCTTTTCATAATCATTTAATAGTATTGAATATTATAACAATATTCTTGTTTGCCTATTTTTAATGTTTTTTCCTGAAATGTGTCTTACAAATACAGGCTTCATCTATACATTTTTTTTTCTCATAAGTAAACCTAATAAATTTCAATGTTGGAAGAACAATTGCAATAAATACTTTGCATCTTGGAAGTTTGGTCAACATTCCTTGGTTTTTCTCTTTAAATATTTGTAGTGTCTTCTAAATGTGTCTTTCCTCTCTAAATGTGCAAGAATGCATTGTTTTTCTTTAGATGTATTTTATCACTTACTATTCCTGTTTACTTAAATTATCAGTAATGCACATTTATGGTGACTCTGATTTCAGGAAAATATTAATAATAATGGAGCTTAAATTATCTTAAGGTCTCGTAGTTATTAGAACATTTCACATACATTTTCTCACTTGATCTTCATGGTGGCCTTAATAATGACCTACAATTTTTTTCAGTCTTCAAATCAATAAATAAGGCCTAAATAGCATATTAACACATTTATTTCTTTCATCCTAAGGTTTAAAATTTTATAAGAACTTCTTTGGAAATTACACATTGCCTACCCATCTCTAACAGGCTTTTGTGGGCAACAAATAAAATAGTTATTTGGGGTTCACTATAGCCAGTTAGGTTGGTAGCATACTTCACTCGGTCATAGTCTATAACCACAATTGAATGCCTTTAAAACAAATGATTTTTTCCTTAATGCATGTTTAATTTTCCCTGTGTTATTTCCTCAGTTAAATAGAGAGAACAGTAAAAGAGGAGGAGGAGTAAATTAGACCTTGCCCATTCATTAAGGCCTCTGGGTTAAGTGGAATTTAGCATTTTACAATTGCAAAACATAGGTACAAAAAATATCCTAAAACTAAACTCAAGCCACCCATTTCCTTGAAAATATTTCACATATTATTTTTCTCCAAATTTTAAATTATATATTCTCTTTCTTATATCAGAATTTTTTGCAAACTATTGTTTCTTACTATGATAACATCCAAAAAAATTTGGAGAACTGCTCAACTTTAACAAATCAATGTTTCTCATTACCGTGCAACACAGTAGAATCCTAAACATGGTTCTATCCTTACTTTATCACCTGTTTTAAATTTATTAGAAAGTATTTTTATGTAATGCATTATATTTACAATTACATGACACCAAACATAATGTATAAATATCCCTTTGCACTTATATTTAAAGTAATTTGACAGATTCTCTTGCCTATCTGTTCCTAAGGAAGTTTTAACAAAGATTTAACTGCTTGCTGTCTTCTTTAAATTTTATTCTGATGACCTATTTCTATTTTGAATTCAGATTCTTTTCCTTTGCTAGCTTTCCATGCTTCCATGGACACATCCATACTTGGAATACCTTTTCACACTCATACTTCCTCTCTCTCTGGTTTCACTTTCCTTCCTTTTCCTTTCAGGTGTTCAGTTTCTCTATTCTCAGGTTCTTCCATAACCCCTCCTCCCTGTCCCTTCTTTCTAGTTGGTATATCTGCTAGGAAGACATCAGATTCCAAAAAGGGGAACAAGAAGGCATATTCATATCTATACTTGATGGCTGTTCTTCTGCTGTTCTCCTTCAGTCTCCAGGCCATTCCCTAAGCCACCACTTTTCCACCTCCACAAAACTCCACCTTCCTCTCTGGCTGCTAATTCCTTTTCTAGTATAGACTATTTCTTCTTCCTTTCATAATTTATTGTAACTACAACTGGAATTATTGCAATCAATACTTACTTTCCCTTGTCCTTTATATGATGGTCAGTCACCATGTTGCAGCTTTAGGGATAAAAAGATAGAATTATTGTTAAAAAGATACATGAGACACTGAAGTCACTGGGTACGGGTCCTGCTGACAGTTACTATCACAGCCTAGGGTGGAGACTGGCAACCTCCTTCCCAGACATTTCTAGTACCCATACTTCTTGAATATTAAGCCTCATTATGGTGGACCCTGACTTGCCACTGTCAAAATCTACACAAAAAGGGAGTACCCTGTTTTTGGCATGAAAATAATATTATATAAGATTAATCTGCATTTATAGTAGAAGAAATAGATTTTTTCTTCTCTCTTGTTCATTATTTGTGGATATTGTCAATGTCTTAAAAAGTATATCTACTGAGCATTAAAAAATCCTTGAGGATATATATTCTTGATTCAATTCACACATAGAAAAAAACACTTACACTTTATTCTCTAGGGCTCCCATGAAAATGATTAACAAGAAACATCCACAGTCTGGCATCAGGAATTAATCACTCAAAGCCAGAAGAACTGAAGGCATGCATGGTCTTCAAGTGGCTGATGTGCTATTCAATGACACAGCAACTAAATAAATAATTACATTTATTTCCTGAGGATGTCAATTGGATCAAAAGCAGAATATTTTTTTACTGCTATAACGAAAGTAAGGAGCCAGGTAGCACCTGTAATCCCAGCTACTATGGATGGAGAGTTTGAGGCCAGCCTGGGCAAAATAGCAAAACCTGGTGGAAATCTTCTGCCAAATTATACATTTTCTTCTTTATTCAGATTATATCCTTATTCTATGGCTCAGCTACATCAGGTGAAAGGGGGATGTTCTCTGTCCTTCAGTCCTGGCTTGATATTTTAACTAGAACTTGAAGAAATTTATTAAATCTTCAGTAACAGGGGTCCTCAACTAGGGATGATATTGTTCCCCAGGAGACACTTTCCAGAACTGGGATACATTTTTTGATGTCACCATGTGGGGTGATGTGCTGCTAGGCAGATACCAGAGATGCTGCTAAATAAACATCCTACAATACACAGGACAGTTCTCCATGACAAAAATCATTCCTTCCCAAGTTTCAAAAGTGCTGAGGACAAGAAACCCTGGGCCATCAAGACAGTAGCCTGACTTACAAAGCTAACCTTAATTGCCCCTGCTGCTGAATCCTGTTTTGCATGTCAGAAGCCAAACATTACTTCCTTCTTTCTCTTCATGTTTTCTGTCAAATATTTGTCATCCTTTCCTTCCCAGGCAGTTGGATATTGGGAGCAAGCTTGATGAAAGCCATATATCAGAAAGATGAAAGAGAAATCTATTTTTCCAATTTTTAAAATTTGATTTTTGTTAGAAGTTAGAAGTATTTTTTACCATGAATAGTCATAAATTACTTTCTAATATGATTGAATAATAGTTTGAGCTATTAATTTAAATTATTTTATCTTTGTATTGCCTTTTCCCCTGATCTCCAGCCAAATAGGTGGCTGATTATACTTCACTGAGCTAGAGGACTAAATACATACCATACAATATGCAAACACTTGGGAGAGCTCAGAGGATTTGGATAAATATAAAATAATACAGTGAATTCTCAGGTACTGTTATGGTTTGGGTCTGGAATCTCTCCCCTAATGGCCCATGTGTTGAAGGCTTTTTTTTTTTTACTGCCCTTTTTCATCCTTTTCCACTGCTGCAACCAAGAGACCCGACAAGAACAATTTTAGGGGAGGAAAAGTTTATTTGGGGGCTCATGGATTCAGAGGTCTCTGTTCATACCCAGCCCACTCCATTCCTTGAGCACAGCAGGTGAGAGGGCACATCATGGCAGAAGAGTGTGGCAGGGAAAGCAGCTGGGAACGTGGTGCCAGAGAGCAGATTGAGAATCCACTCCCCAGATACAAAATAAATATCCCAAAGGCACACCCCCAGAGACTTGCCTCCTCCAGCCTCACTCTACCTGCCTATAATTACCACCCAGTTAATCCCTATCAGGGGATTAATTCACTGATTTGGTTAAGGCTTTAATAGCCCAATCAGTTCACCTCTAAACCTTCTTGTATTGTTTCATACTGTAGAAGTTGGGCCTAGTCTGAGGAAGTAGGTCATTGGATGTGCTCCTTGGAAGGGTATATCTTGCTATGGCTCCTTCTTCTGGTTCTCCCTCTCCCCTGCCCCCTGCACCTTGGCTATCATGGAGTGAGCAGATTTCATCTGCTGCACCCTTCTGCCATGGTTTTTCTGTCTTGGAGCCAGCCAACCAAGGATTGAAATCTCTGAAACTGAGCCCAAATGGATCTTTTCTCCTTTGAGTTGTTTTTCTAAAGTATTTTGTCACAGCAGCAGAAAGTTGAGGACACAGGCAATAACAGGGTATCTAGAGACTCAAGGGCAGAAGCAGATCCCTCCCTCCCAGAGATTAAAAAGACAGCCTTCAATTTTGTAGGAGAGGGCAATCTGCAGACAGATATATGAGAATAAAGATATCTCAGAGCTGAGAGGCACTGGTTGTATTCGAACTTAGAGGAAAATGTCTAGTGAATCCATATGCAGAAGCAGAACACACATAGTTTAATAATCTCAAAGGGAAGCAATGGTCATTCTGATGGTATGTTATGTTAATGAAGAGCTAATAACCAAGGTCTCCTAGCTTACTCTTACCTTGCTCTAAATATGGTGCCAGGAATGGAGAGCCCAATAAAAATGTTAATATTTTGCCAAGCTGATATGTTAATAACTAAGGGATATAAATTCAATGGTTGCATAAAATTTTAAAAATTACTTTTCTTGCACTTGTGAAGTTAGATATTCATATTCATTATGAGAGGGCTGTACTTCAATCCTCACTGCTGAATAGTGTTTAGGAAAAAGCTGCTCTTCAAGACCATTTACAATCTCAACTCCACACAATCTAATACAGCATTTTTCAACATGCTCAGTATGGTCTATTAGTGGGTTGTGAAATCAGAATAGTAAGTCACAACATTTTAAAAAGAACAGTGCAGATAATAAAAAGAAAGAATACACAGAATACATCACACATGGTTAGCTTAAGCATTAACTTGGTAAAAGTGTGTGCCAATGCTGCATAAAATGTACTCAATACAGAATGCTTTAAAGACACTGTTCCAAAACAACATTCAGACATATCCCATTGTGCCCTACATTCCAGCTTACTGCATCATCATAGGAAAACTCTCATCTCTATACAACTCCATACACTCCTTCATCTCACCTACTATTCTCTTTCTTCTTCTTAAATACTTCCTACAGTGCCATCTGGAGCTCACATTGTACCAGGAGGAAATTCCATTATATCTTCAACTGCATTTTAAAATGCTCCTTTCATCTTCCTGTTCTAACTCAATCTTCACTCTCCTCTGAAGACTTGCTTCCTCTATAGCTCTCTCAAGTCACAGCTGCTACTCTCATGCTCCTTGTGCTGTTTGGGCCAGAACTAGAGTAAGTGTTCCTCCAGATCATTGCCCTTCACTTCTTTCTAACACCCCCAGCTTTGCTGCTCATGATCAGATCACACATCTTGCTGCCCTCCTTGTTGGAGATACCTACAGATGCCCATTTCTCCAGATCTCTTGAAGATATTATCTCCTGGTTCACCCCTCCATGTTATTTCTCTTCTTTCTCTTATTAATTATTTCCACATCCATATTATATATCTTTCAATATCCTTGTCTCTCAGTTACTTGATCTCTTTTCCCCTGATGAGCTTCTGCTCCATTCACAAACAGTCTTAATGCCTTAACCACACCAATTGGTTTTGCTTTAAATACATTACCAGTATCTTTAGTACTCTCTGATGACCAAACTATACTCCCCTAGATGGCTCACCTCCCACTCTCCGGGGTGCTGCTTCTCTCTGCTCCAATCTCCAATGCATTCTTTCCTCTTCCCACTCTCAGATGCAACAGAATCCATTGGAAGTAATTCCATACAACATTCCCAGAATCCCATCTTTAAGATTGACTGTATCTATAATCATTTACTCTGTCTTTCCTCCTGAACAAGAAGATGAAACGCCTGTTCACTTATATAAGACCACGTCCTACACAAATGGTTCTCAACCAGGAGTGGTTTTGACAAAATCAAGGACAATTTTTGTTGTCACAACTTAACTGTGCAGAAGCGGGTGCTTCTGGCTCCTGATGCATAGAAGCCCCGGGTGTTGCTAAATACACTACAGTATGCAGGACACTCCCCACAACAACGAATTGATGCCTATAGTACTGAGGTTGAGAAGCCCTGCCCCATACTGGTACTCTGAATCCCCCTTTCATCACCTCTTCCTATCTCTCCCACATCAATTTTTTTTTCCTTACTGTATCATTCCTATTCTGATACAGGCATACTGCTAATATCTCCAATTAAAAAAAAATATTTGTTCTTGTCCCTACAGTCCCTTCTCACCTCCTTCCTGTTTCTCTGATTCCCTTAAACAACAATATTTATAAATGAGGGTGAGTTTTCTGCTCTAAATACCTCTAAATCTTTTTTTTTCTCTCTCAAGTTCATTGCAATCAAATTTTCTTTCTCACCATTCACAACAGTAGAGTATTGTGTCAAATTTAATGGCCAATTCTTAGTTTCCTTCTGATTTGACTACCAGCATCTAATATAATTGATCCCTTTTTGCCTCTTGAAATAATTATTTCCCTTGATTTCTGGCCACCTTTCTTTCAGTTTTGCTTCTACCTCACTTGCTGGTGATTTTCAGTGCCATTTGCTTTCATTTTATTCATAGCTTAACTTTGAAGTCTTTAGATCTCTTTTCAATTTATACTAGTTTACCTGAGTGACCTCTTCTAGTCTCATAGCTTTAAATTTCATTTCTATGCTGATGTATTTCTGCATTTTTATCCCTAGAACCAATTTCTCTTTAACTCCAGACTTTTTGTAATAATACCTATTCAACATTTTTTCACATGATCATCTAATAGGTAGACAAAAGAGGACTCCCCATTTTTTTCCCAGACCCATTCTTCCAGCAGTCTTTCCTATTTAAATTAGTGAGATATTCATTCTATCAGTTGCTTAGCTCAAAAAACTGGGTGCTATTTCTAGCTTCCTCTGTTTCCCTTGTATCCATTCTATCCATCATCTATTTCTTGTGATTTATAATCAAAATGTATCCAGCTCCCAACAACTTCACTTCCCTATAATGCAGATATAATAGCCTAAACCACATCATTTCAGAAATTCTAGCTTGGTCACCTGTGTTCCTCACAGTTGAAGTCTATCCTTTATCCAAGAGTGATTCTTTTGAAAATTAAACCAGACCACATTGTTAGAGTCTGTAAACAAGTCAGGATGGCACCTGGCAAATGTTAAAGTCTGTAAACAAGTCAGGATGGCACCTGGCAAATGTTAGAGTCTGTAAACAAGCCTGGATGGCGCCTGGCATTTTGCCAGAGGGAATGGTTTGTGAACTAACGCCAGGGAGCCATTAAGTGTGGAGATTCCTTATTGGTTGACTGCTGTATCTAGTTTATGCTAATTAAGATAAGCTGTGTGTAATGTATAAATACCTCTGTTGTCCTACAATAAATGGCTCCCACTCCTGCTGTATCAATCTACACAAGTTGCTCATCACCCCCTGGTGAATTTAAAAAATCAAGGCATGAATGTGGCCCTGTGTCTGACTTAACTTTTCAGCTCTTTTTCTACCTGATTGCTGAAAGCAAGAAAATTGTTAACAATTTAGCACATTTTTTTTTAATAAAACATCACCTCCCAGTGTTGGTCTTAAACAAAGGATTAGATATCAGACTCCCTTTGAGAACAGCTGCTGCTCTTTGGACTGGTAGGATTAGTGCAAAGCAATTCTCCCCCAGGACGTTTGAGGGGCTGGCAAATGTTGCTGTATCTACCTTGCTTGTTAGAGGCACCCTTGCAGTGCTTTCAGCCAGTGTTCCTCTAACTTTGGCCTACAGTCAATAAATTATTATTTCACGTCTCTTTCCCTGAGGGTGTGCTCAGAGTACCACCCTGCAAGTATCTGCCTCTGTGGTCACAGCTTCAGGCTGTGGGCGTAAAGGTGGGTGTGGAGCCAGAGGCAGTATGTGCGGGCAGGATCTAGTGTGGTTAAAATTCGGGATCACTGGTCTGCCTTTAGGGAATCTGGAGCCTACTTCATGTCAACACTCATTCTGGGTAGAGAAGCATGTCAACCAGAGGATTATCATCAAGCATCAGCATGACTCACTCAAGGGTTAATGCAAGGAAACATTCATAAGAGGTGAGGTTGCAGGGTGAGAGAAAAATAGAGGCCTCTTGTACTTCTCACCAGGCAGTGCTGAATGTCTTCTTCCCTTTAGGAAGGAGATTCTCAAAGTTTCCAAAAGCTTTCAAAAGGGCTCCAAGTGACCCCTTTCTTCTTAACTCTTTAAAACATGTCATTGAAAACAAGTCATGATTCATCCATCAAAACAATAATGCATTAAATGAGCATCTAAGGAACTGAATGATTCAGGGACTGGTCAAGAATCTAATTGTCTAGTAAAGAAACTCAGAGGCTGAGGAGAATAGAGACAGTTTTGTATCACTTAAGAAAATAAGAGGAAAAATGAAAATCATGTCTCATATTGATTTGGGGGCCTAGTATCAGCTCCCCACCATTCTCTAAAAGGGCAGATTTAGCTGTTGTCAATTATAGTTTGGATGGCTTCCTTATTTATTCCCTGTTTGTTTTCCATAGACATGGGTTGAATCCTTATTATATGTCAAATACAGAATTAAATATTGAATACACAGAGATAAATGAGACATGACTTCTTCCCTCAAGAAGCTTAAGGAACATGGACAATGATACAAGTAAGCTCTATTCTATAGTGGAGGGGTTGGGACTTATAGACAGTAAAACTAGTATTAGTAACTTGACTACTATAATTATGACTACTTTACATTTGGACTGTCCTTTAAAGTTTGGCACTTTTAGTTTTCTGAATATAGATAGCATCTCTTATTTAATTAGATGTAGAAGTAAGTCATCTGAGAGGAAGTGGATAGTTTTTAAGGTGTTGGCACTCAAACCTGAGATACTCTGGAACTTGGTCCAAATTCCCTCTTCAAAGTGTGACACTCCATCCCCACTTGCTGAAAACACAGCTACTGAAGGTTGTGCTTCTTCTTCTTGGGGAATTGCTGTGGGTACGGTTACACCCACACCACAGGCAATGAGGTCTTTGGCTGATTCAGAGATACAGTGGCCTGGCCTTATGATCACACTTTTCAATAAATATGAAGGACTATCCCAGCTTTAAACTCCACTAGGAGAAGCCAAGATCTCCGTTGCAACCATGCAAAATCACCTTCCTCCTCTGCCCTGTCCTTTTTCCTTCCTTCTGGGTAGTGATACAGGTAGACTCCAATACTCCCGTTTAAATTTGAACACCAGATAAATGATTAATAATTTTACAGCCTAAGCATATTCTAAATATTGCATAAGCAGCCTCTATTTTTATTTGCTGAGTCTGACAACCCTTGTTATAAGTATCACTCTTCAGAGTACTCCCCAGAAAACCTCACTGGGCTACTTTCAGCCTCATGTTTCTAGGGAATCTGTTCATATAGGCATCATATGGTCAGTGAAAACAAGGGACTACCCTGGACTGACAACTTCATGCAGAGTAAGAAAAGGACCCTAAATTTATATTTGGCGGGGGGACATGGTTCAACATTCTTGTGAGCATAGAGAATTTTTACGCAACATCAAATTTAAAAAATTCAGTGGCTACAACAAACTGTAAAATACAATGTTATCTATCCAAAGCAAGATTTTGAAGCATTAACTCCTTGTCCCATCTCCCCAAACAATAGGTGGGAGTATGTGTTCATATTGGCACACATGGAGTTTATTTTCCTCAAATATACAAGGCATGTCACCAATCTGTGACTTATTGCCAATGTTTCTGAAAATCTCTGAAAACGTGACTTACTCCATCCTTTATGAAACACAACTTTTACTTGTTTTCCAAAAAAAGGCCCATGCCTTTCAGCTACCGGCTCCTTCCTTATCTGTTTGGCTAATGCCTCTTCTACCTGACCTCTAACCCTGGGACCCCAGGGTTCAGTTTTTGCTGCTTCTCTATTCACTCCCTAGACTCACTTCCCTGTGATCTCATCTTCACTTTAAATACCACGTGTGGGCTGATGACTCCCAAGTTCAAATCTCTAGCTTCAGCCTCTCCCTGTGCTCCAGGTCCACATCATCAACTGCCTGCTCTGAACTGCTGCTTAGATGTCTAATGGGAATCTCAAACCTAGCAGGTCTCTATCTCAACTCTTGTTCCCAAACCAGTTAAGCTTCCAGCCTTCAGCAGTTGAATAAACAGCATAATGATTTATTCAGCCACTTGAGCCAAACATCTAGGAATCATCCTTGCGTCTTCTCTTTTTCTCATAACTCTCATCCAATCTACCACAACTCCCAAAATAAATTCTGAGTCTTATCACTTCTCTCTCTCAGTACTGTAACCTTAGTCCAAATCACCCTCATCTTTAGCTTGGTCTATTTAAATAGCTTCCCTTATTCTCATTGTGGTGAATTTTACAGAGAATTCAGAATGAAATTCTAAAAAGACAAATCTCATCATTTTCCTGCTTAGAACCCTTAAGTGGCTTGCCCACTGGAATGGATCTGATTCTTTCCTCATTCTTCTGTTAACATCTCCTACTCTCTGCAGCCTCAGGAACTCTGTCCTACCTTTCCTGGTTATTCACCAACTGCTCAGAGAAGCCTTCTCTAGTAAGGGTCTGAAGTGTCTTTTCCATATTTTCATCAGAGCCTTTTTTTGTGCTTCCTAATCAATCTTACATACTTCTGTGTTCACTGGTTCCCCCAGGGCAGGGCATGTAAATGGTCTGTTTCTCCCCAATAAAATAGACAAACTTTGTTTGCCTGATTAACTACAGTATCTCTGGTGCATGCCACAAAGAAGACACCCCAAAGTTATTGATTGAAAGAATGAGAACACTCAGTTTGGTTACAACACTTTTTTGACAACACTAATTTCTTCCAACACATTTGATAAACTAGGGAGCAGTTTGAGTGTAATGTGAATTTTGTGCTGGCTTATATGCAATTTCATTTGTGAGAAACACTATTTCTGCTGGACTGAGCTGTCTATGAATTCACAGAATACAAACACACACCTCTCAGGATCAGTGAGCCACAGCTGACTGCACCTGGTGTGATAACTTCCCACCTGCTTTCAGGTAACTCTCCTTTAGCCATGTTATGGGGTGAATTTTGTCTCCCCCTAAAATTCATATGTCGAAGCCCTAACCCCCAATGTAACTGTATTTGGAGATATGGGCTTTACAGATGTAATTAAGGTTAAATGATGTCATAAGACTGTCCAACAGTCCCTAAAATTGGAGGAAGAGACAACAGAGCTCTTTTTCTGCCCATGTGCAGAAGAAAGGCAAAGGAAAGACAAAGCCAGTTTGCAGACCAAGAAGAGAACCTTATCAGAAACCACCTCTGCTGGCAAGTTGATCTGGGACTTCCAGTCACCAGAACTGTGAGAGAAGAAACTAGATACTTAACCCACCCAGATGGTGGAATTTTGTTATGGCAGCTCAAACGGATGAATGAAAAACAATTGAGAACATCTCACAGGCAACAGCCCTGTTTCCAGCGCCACCTTGGACTTGTGGCCCAACACCTTCCCACCTTTTAATTTTCCCCTCTTTCAATCTTTTTGAATATTTCTATTCTCTGCTCTCTCACTCTCTTTTCCCCTATAATAAAAGTTTTAATCTCCCTTCTATGTTTTCTTCTCTTCATCTTTTACCCAGAATACACTAAAGCTTAAATGCAAGCAAACTTCAGCCCTTTTTAAAGGAAAGACCTCATACTTACCATACTATTCATATATTTCTTAACCATTTAACATATGCGAAAATGTGCTGGTATTTTTGTTGGGTTCCAATCCTTTTTATCTGAATGTTATTCGTTTAACCTAATTTCCCCTTGGGTCCCATAGCTTTAAAAAGCAATTTTACATACAGTATTGACATTTAGAAATGAGTGTGTTGGGCTATAGCAGAAATGACTGCTATATTCTTTTATTCTTACAAAAATTCAGTGAGCTAGATTTATTCTTATTTTATAGATGAAGCAGAAGATTGAAGTATTAGGTATAAGCCACCATGTGTTCCTTACTGCGCCAAATATACTTCTGTGGTGCATCTTCTGATGTTAATTCTTATTTTTAAATGCTACCAGTTTTAATCTGATCATACTCAAAGTAAATTTCTCTTTGTGTTATATTTACCTTGGCAAAAGGAAATGAAGATAAGTCTTATATCACTTAGGTCTAAAGTCTATGATTAACAATACATTCTAGATTGAATTTTTAAATGATATATCATTGTTACTGGGCTCAATAAGTTGACAATTGCTTGTTGCATGCCTCATTTTATTTTTAGGTCATATATACATTAATTATTAAATAATATCAGTTGCAAGTCACATAGGTCAGCAGCATTCTAAAATAAAGTCCATTAATATATAAATATCCATTTTAAATATAACTTTAAGAAGCCATACATTTTTATCAGATACTATTTATCAAATTTACTATATACAGATATGTAAAAATGATGACTTATTCTTCATGTATATTTGTGTCACCTCATTGGTCATATAAGTTCTATAAAGGGGAGCCATTTCAATGCCCTCTCTATATTTGCGAAAGCTAACTGGCAAATAGAAGTCTGTATCTGGACTTAGCCTGGCTATGAATTAGCTGGAAGGCCTTAGAAATCTTATTGGGATTTAGCCTCATAACTTGTAAAATTCCCCAGCAATGTGATCTGGGTCTGCGGTTTCCCCTTCAGCCAGTTTCCAAATTGTATGCATGTAGGGATACAAAGAGTTCTCCAAGGTGTGGATGAACTCTATGCTCCCCCACCATAACTCTGCTGTGGCTGCAGGCTCCCTTCAGAAAGACCCTATGGATAGACATGAATAAGGGAAAGCCTTCTCTTATAATACCCAGACACTGAATGTTCTGCAGTCAGAAAAGGTCTATTTAACAATTACAGATTACTACTACTGAGGGGAAGGGTCGGATGCCAATAAAACATGGCTACTGTGATCAATGTAGTTAAATGAATGGTTGAGAAGATCAACAAACACTTCATCTCTTCTGCTAGTGTACATTAGTTCTCAAAGGTGTTTTAACATCATTCCAAATGATGTCCAGGTGGGGACAACCAATGATTCCCTCTTAGAGGTAACCAAAGCCTTTCATTGTTCATACTAAATTTAACATTTGGCTCAACTTGACTCTCCTAAGATAGATTGTTCTTCCTAGTGTGGCTCCCATTAATTTCTGATACAGAAGCTAAGTTCTCTTCTAAAACTCTTTCTTTCTCAGAGAGAATTCTTTCCAAATGAAAAGAAAGGGAGAGGGGGAAAATATAATAGTTATAAATATGACAAAAACCAAGGCAAAGACATAAAGATACACACAATGAAGATGGAAGTTGAACTAAATTGCTGCTAAGGCACTATCCCAATCTTAGCTTTTAAAAGAACACATAAAATGTACTCCCTAGGTCATAAACATGTTGATTGACCAGCTGCTACCTTAATTATAAGTCATTTGATCAAGAGCATATTAAAGTGGAATACCATAGTAATAGCACTTAGAACCTTAACAATGTGCTTCAATATTTTGGTGATGTGCCACACATTCAATAATAAGGTACTCATTTATTCAGAAATTTTATGATCTTGTCTCTCAGGGGTTTGATAAGACTTATTTCCCACATATCCTGAGTAGGAGAAATGAGAACACCATCATCAATAACAACCAAACAAGCAGATTTCTGAGTTCTACAAAAGATGATTTGTTTTGTCTTCAAAATACCATCAATGGCAAAAGAAAGGGCACTGGAAAAATGACCTGTATTTTTAGCAGAAGTTATGACCACTCATATGATTCAGTGTAAAATGTGTCACTTCTACATAATAGGCTCATATTCCCTATTGTGCTAATTGAACTATGTACATTTGATGCATTCCCTATTCATGTTGAAGCCTGGGGAACAAATGATACAAGTCAACAGTCATGGCAATTGGACACACTGGATATCTTTCTTCTTTGACTCTGAGTCAGTCTCCTCAGTGGATTACTAAACACATTCCAGAAATCTCATAAGTTACTACTGGTCTAAAAATGGATATAATTAACCATGAGTAAACCTACCGCAGTGCTTGATGTAATCTTTAAGCTAATTAACACAAGCTATTTACAACAGACTTATTCCACATTTCTAAAGGTTGCACATACCTTACTACAAGTTCATAGACATTGCCATTACAAAAAAAATCTGCCCCCCAACATATTTGGACAAAGACAGGAGATAGCTGCATTGTAACAGATCTGGAGGAATAACTATGTTAACTGTGATCAGAGCCAGCCCAAGATGTGGGAATCCTATATGAAGTTCTTTATTTTAAGGATTCTCCAGTATATACCTCTGGGTGTGGCCTTACTATGATCTGGAGCAATCCGATGCTTGAGATCTGATTGCTGCAACTCAGTTGTTTTTATTGCTACGCTACCAGCTGCTTTCCTTGGTGGAGAGAGAGATGATTCATTCCTAAAATTCTCCTTCTCTTCAGGTCTGACATTGCTATTAAATTCTAGAAAATAAGGCTCCTTTTTTCGCTGTCTCCTAACGTGCTCCTAGCTCAAACACTATTTTCCATGGGAAAACCTTTAATTCTATGAGGACTTACTAAAAGACACATGGGACAGGGTAGAACATTTTTGCAAAATTTGTAATCTTTTCATTCATGTTCAACCAAAATTTCTTTTCTTTATTTTTTGTTTCATTCCTTATTTTATAGCTAAAATATATGCTATTCTTTGTTTGATAGTTTTTGAAATCCAACAATGATATGGATCAATCTTCATACTTTTTTCTTTTTAGTGCATTATAGTTGTACATAATAGTTTGGTTCATTTTGACATAATCATACATGCCTGGAATTGAATTTATTGAATTGAATCCATTTTATTCCTGTCAACCAGTATTTTTTGTGGGCCAGATACTGTGCCTCTGCTCACTTTGACATCATCTCGTCAATCTTCACAACTACTGCACGTATATAGTAATTTCCCCTTTTTTTAGGATGAGGAAACTGAGGCATTGCATAAACCTCACAGGACTGCAAGGCAGAGCTGAGAGTAAAATTCAGCTTAAAAACTTAGCCAGACTAAGTTTTAATTTCTACATTGTGTTAATCCTTGAAACTATATTACATAGTTCAAAACATAATTTTTCCCTTTTTTTTGAGATAGCTATGGGGGTGCTTTAGGGTTTAGAAAAGAAAACTAAATGGTCAGGTGTAAATTTGGTTTGCTGAGCCTAGACATGGAAAATGAATGGTTTGCGCACTAGCATATACGAGACATGCACCCAGCACGGAGGAATAATGATTAAATGAGAGGCTGGAAATAGGTTATAGACATTAAAGTCGATCTTCTTTAGTTCCCCTGTACTTCCAAAGGTGCCTAATGATGTTTTGGTACATTGATTCATTTTAATTCATTCTGATTTTTGAAAAATAACAGAATTTTCTTTCCAAAGTTACACCTAGAGCTATGCCTAGATGTGTTTTCATATCACAGAATAAAATTACCTTTTTTTTTTCTTTTGACATCAAAAATCCAGAAAATAAATTACAGGAGTCAATCACCACAAAACCCAAGACCCAAATACTATCTTTGAGATACCTTGGCCTCATTATAATTTGACCTGATCTTATTTAGGAGTAGTTGAGAATATTTCCCTTTTTCTTAGCTGTCAAGATTCAGTTGATACATCACAGATCCCTAAAGCTATGTAGGGAACTCTCCCCTTAATTCCATCAGCTTCATTTCTAAGCATCTGTAATAGTCACGGCTAGGTTCAGTGAGAGTTCTGCTTGCTCTGAGCGTGAGATCATTCGCTAAGTAATTACAGTGAGTGTGCAGTGAAAATATGTGGTGAATATAATGTCAGGAAATCATGCAAATTTTATTATCATCAGTGAAGTGGTGGCTGGTGGAGAACTTGTCAGTATTTGCAACTTGAAGCCTAATTACCTTGATTTACTTGTAGTACCATTCATAACCTTGCTGCCGTGCTGTTCCTGACAGCACTTCAGCATTTTACAAGAAAGGAATAATGTCATGTAAATAATTTAAAAACAATAAATCATTTAGAGTGGCTTTAAACCAAAACCTAATGCATTAGCTGGCTGAGTACTTGCTGCACTTGACAGGTAGCTGGCATGCAGACTTCATCCATGTCTAAGAGGTATTTACTCTTAAAATCCACAAATTCCAAACAGGCAGATAGGGAAAAAAAAAAGAGCCCAAAAGCCTCTTCTGACTTGACTAGAACTTTCCTTTTTTAGGTGATATAGAAAATAAGGAAATTAAAATCTACATAGAATACTTCTACTTCAAACACAGAATTGCTGAGTTATGCTAGGTAAATGACTAATTAAGGCTGATTCTCCAAGCAAAGCTGACTGAATATTGGAGGGGTACTTAACATGCCTGGGGTGGCACCCCTATCTTTAGCCACCCCCACAGAGCTGGAGGGAAAAACCTGAAAGGTGGGGAGTAGGATGAAGGCACTAGGCTGACAGTCACCAACACTGGGAGGGCAACAACTCTTCTCTCTGGTCAGTTCTATTCACACAGAGCAGATAATGAAAAGCAAAAACTCAGCAGAAAAAGCTTCTACTTAAGGAAAAAAGGTAGGATGGCTTCCATTATGCCGGAGGGAGAGCTGGGGCTGCCAGCTGCTTTTGGACAATTGCCTTCCTACTGGGTGCCAAGCATGTCATTATCTTTTTTAATCCTCACAACAATTCTCTGAGGTAGGTATGATTATCCCCTTTTATAGATAAGGACAAAATCTGAGTTAGATTAAGTAATTTGCCTGAGATCACCAGCTAGGAAGTGACTATCAGGATTAAGTCTGAATCAGTCTGACTCAGGCTTCTCCTGCTGTATTCCCTTCCCCCTATAGAAATGAGTTCTTCCTTAACTTTATCTACCAATTCACTTACATTTTGAGGTAATACCAGAAACATTTAGAATAGTGGAACTACTGTGGTCAAAGAGATCCTAAAGTCACAGTCAGGCTGTGTCTGAAAACCCCACCTCCACCTCCCTGAAGGAATCTCCTGGCTTATTCTGCCTGGACAAGCCCATGGTAGGGTATTTGTACATGTGCAGCGTGCCTGATACAGGGGCCAGTTCCATGTCTTCTTGGGCATTGTTCCCATCCCCTAGGGTTATTCTCTCCCCCCAAGTTCCCAGTCAGCTTGCTTCCATTACTGTGTACTTCTCATTCAGGAAAGATTTCACCAGCTCAGTTAAAAATCCAGTGTCTGTTTATTTTTTCCTTCGGAAACATCAACATTTGAATACGTCCTTTCTTAGAACAGTGATTCTCAAACTCTGGTCTGCTAAGAATCATCAGGAGGGCTTGAGAGAACACAGATCACTGTCTTGTGAATTAAAAATTCACAGTGTAATTCTTTGACTCACGGTAGGAATTCAGTAAATGTTAGTTCCCTTTTTACTGTAAATCTTGAATGTTCCAAGTACTTTCCTGATTGTAGTTTATCCTGGTGTTTCCCAAACTTTGGGCTTCAGTTTCCATTTTCCAGCTGCTAGCAGTTCCCTTGAATTAAGGAATTCAGAAAGAAGAAAGTCAGGGGTTGTTTTTACTGATTTATTTATTCCGTGTGAAGAAGCAAAATATAACATGCTTGTGCCCACCCGTGTGCATACAGCACAGCGAAAAGACACTGTAGTGTAAAAATAGTGGTGTTACATATGTAGAAAATAGTATGCCTTTAGAAAATCATTCATTTCAAATGCATTTGAGATGTTTTGAGGAAAAGACGTTTATTCTCAAGCAACTAAGAGCAAATGGCAGAGTCTAATCAGTATGGTCTGACAGCTTATTGATGTTTTGATAGGTGGGTCCATTTGCTGGAGTTTGGGCACCAATGAGGAGGGAAGTATACAGGGTTTGGGAGTGTTAGTTATCAGAGTCTTGCCTTCCATTGGAAAAAATCATTATGGAAGAAGGAACCTGGTGAGCTTTTATCAAATGTTCAGAGTTCTCAAATTGCCATACCTGAATCAGCAGCTGCAGCACCTGGGATCTTGTCAGAAATGCAAATTCTCTGGTCTCATCCCAGGTTTACTGAATCAGAAAGTTTGGGCAGCAGGCCCAGAAATCTGTTTTAGCAAGTCCACCAGTGGATTCTGATGAACAGAAAAGTTGGAGAATCTGAGCTCAGAGTAACTTTTACAGAAAGTATCAAAAAGGTTAGAAAGGGCATTGACTTAAGACTTTAGCTGTAACTCTACCACCCCCAGTAAAGTCTTTTATAAGAACATTTAAACAAGCAGAAGGGCAAAAAGAAAACTCCAAACAACTTTCTTCTGGAAAGTGGTAACACTTGACCTTAACTGCACAGTAGAATCACATGGAGATGCTTTTAAAAACACCATTCTGGTGAGTTTCTTTTTCTTTTCTTTTTAACTACAATAGTAAATATAGGTATGCAACACTTAACAACAGGGATACTGTTGGTTCTGAAAAATGTGTCATTCGACAATTTTGTCAATATGTGAACATCATAGAGTATACTCACAAAAACCTAGACTGGATAGCCCACTACACACCCAGACTATATGGTATGTGTGTGTGTGCACATGTGTGTGCGTGTACGTGTGTTTGAAAGAGAGACACTTGTTGCTTTTAGGGCCATGATTCGCAAGTCAGCATGAGATTAAATCAAGGTAAAGAGAAAGAAAATGACTCCGCCAAGAGATGAAATAAATAGAATATGTGTGAGGCTGCAGTTAGCATCACACGGCAGGCTGCCTTATGGAGAACTTATAAGTAAGAGTATATGCTAAAATGAGAATAAGATTCTAGTAAACACATAAAACAGGAACAGTTGTTTAGTACCATTCTCCAGTGCCATGCACTGTACACAATGGTATATACTCTACCTTTATACAAGTGGAAGTGCCATATGTTTGTTTACCCCAGCACTCATAAACATGAGTTATGTGTTGTGCTTTGACTTTACTGTGATGTCACCAGGTGACAGGAGCATTTTAGCTTCATCATGACCTTAGAGTACCACCATTGTATACTTGGTCTGTTGCTGACCAGAATGTTAATCATGTGACACATCACTGTACCATTCCAAGCCACCTCCTAGCAATTCTTTTACTGTCCTGAGATGGAATTGTAAATGAAGTAGAATTTCCCACAGGTTTCCATGTATGTAGGAGTTCCTCAACTGACTTTAATGTGACCTGGGCTGAGAATCACTGTTATAGGGACTTAAGGCTTGGAATACCATAAAATTTAAACTACCATGAAAAAAAAGCGATGTTTTCTTAAAGCACAATTTAATTAAGTACTAGATGACAACAGCTTCTATTCAGCGGGGGTAATCAGAGCTCTTGACACAATGAGGAGACCCTTCAGACTACAAGGCCACTGATATTGTTTCTAGTAGAACCTAGTATGTAGACTTTATAGGGCTTTTTTGGGCCCACACATAAGTAGAGATGGCCATCCTACAACCAAGCCCAGTATCCCCATTTGCTACTCTTCTCTGTGTGAAGGGAAACCAGTAAAGTGCATGGGAAGAGCTTTTGGTTTCAGTGAGGAAATTGACTTTGGAGTACTTTCCTTGCCATTAACAAGCCCCGAAATGGGGTCCTTAAATTTAAATGCTTCTGCACCTGTTTCCTCATCTATACCGCCCAGTAAACTTCCTTTAGCTTTGAAGTAAAAGCTGCACGCCTAGATTTTTTTTGTTTCATGCAAAGTGACCATTTTTATATATATTTATTATGAGATCCGTAGTCGATTGCACGACAAATCTTGATCCTTGAGCATCATTCCTTTAGCCTTTTCATTTATTATAGTTAACCTACCACTTTTCAATAAATTAAGACTGATGTTCTAAGGGAAATGCAGACATTGCCAGAATTATGTCCACATGTGAACCGAGAGGATCCACTTTATGTCTTCCAATTGTAAAAATCATAAAAGAGGAGAAACCTATTAAGTTACCTCTAAAATCAAGATTTTGTGAAAGCAGTGGTATTGCCCACAGAAAGCAAGACTCTGTTCAAGTTGCATTTTGAGACTACTGTTAGAGTGCTTGCATTTTATTTCATGACTCTTTTTTATTGTGAAGCAAACTTAGAAGCAGAGACTGGGAGGAGCTTGACAGCAGCACATTCCTTTCCTCTCATAAATGATGCTCCAGATAGTATGTGATTCTGAAAGGTACCATATGAAGCGTATCACACAATTATTACACTCCATTCATCATGGTTCGTTTCCACTGCTGGGTTTGGAAGGATCAGATTCTAAATGGAGTACTTAGGAAGGAGACAGATATAGCCTCTATCTTTATTATCCCTCTATCTCCCTTGTGTTTCATGTTGTAAATATTCCTTCTGCCGCAGCATAAAAGATCTTTTTCTTTTTCCATCTTTCTCTTCCCCTTCCTTCTTTAATATATTTCCAACTATTAAACTAAAACTCATTTTGGAGTTTCTTGTAAACTCTTATTTTTGTTGAAGCACAGATCAATCAACAAATGCCCATTTTCATTCACGTGGTTTAGATGAACTTTTATATATATATATATATATATATATATATATATATATATATATACATATGTGGATGTACCATGTACGTATTTGCAGCCTCCTTAGTAAACCATTTTCTACTCTTTAACTAAAAGATGGCCATCGAGGTAATCACATGACCCACTACTAGAGAGGGAACTGAAAAGTACTGCACCAGAGGAAAGAAAGACAGAATTACATAAAGATGCACATAACCTTCTATTAAGCATGTGATAATAACTATTTTCAGGGAAGTCAGAAATTTATTTTCTGGATATCAAAAAGATTACATAGTTGGCAGATGAGATGAAAAATGGTATTGCAATTTAGTAAGCAGAACCTATATTACACTGATCTCATTTAGACCTTTGCAGCTTGTAAATAATATTTTTTCTGTTATAACAGTTATTTAAAACAACATATTGAGCCTGAGTGTGGTGGTGCACACTTGTAATCCCAGCATTTTGGGAGGTTGAGGCAACAGGATCTTAAGTTTGAGGCTAGTCTGGGCAACTCTGTAAAAGCTTTTTTAAAAAAGAGAAAAGCTCTGGGGATATAGCTCAGGGGTAAAATGCCTCTGGTTGTAACCTCAGTACCTCAAAATAAATACTGAAACATCTAAATTTACAAATATACCTTTAACTTGTTATACTACTTAGGGTTAAATCAAGAGTAAAAAGTCATATTTCTCTCCATAAAATATTAATATAATTAGAACAAAATTATCTCAACTCAATAACTAGCAACAATTTTTTAAAACATTTGTCTTATCTTTTTCAATTTCCATTTCATGTATATTTACAACACATTACATGAAATATATGATACATATATTGCTTATACATTCGCATTTCATGTTTGTAAAGGAAGACCACCTTTCCTGGTGATGACCTAAGACAGAATTTAGTAACAAAAGAAGATCCTAAGTGGATGAGTTACAATATTGGGACAATCCATGTGAAAAGGCAGCTGTATTCCTTTCCTTAAAAAACAACTAACCAAATCTAAAAGTAATAAACACCTCTACAAATTTTATTGAGAATTTAATGAAGATATGATTGCTTTTATAAAAAAAAAGAGAGATGTAAACTGCATATCAAGTTCTCCAACTATGAGTTTTGAAGGACTTCAAATAAAATAGAATTTAACAAACAGTTACTTTGATGAAATAATTTGTGTGGTATTTATGGAACTTGGGAAATTGGATACCTAAGAGACTCTCACAATCTATTTTATGTCCACTGATCATCACTAATTCTCCTGTGTGCCTTTCTTCCATCATATCTAGTTAACAGAACTTTCAAGCTGAAAAAAAAGAAAAGATGAATTGATCAATAGATCAGTGGGCAGAGGGATGGGAAATATTTTAGCACATTTCTCCCCACTCCCTGAGTGAGTCTTCATACCTTTTAAAGTTAATCCTATTAATACAAAGTTATTTGGGTCCACATCCCAACTTTATATATTTATTTATAAATTATATGTAAATACCACCATAGCAATATGTAATTATCAGAAAAATATATTAGAACAATGTACAACATTTCATATTGCCTTATAGCATGTCTAAGGGCATATTTCCCTTGCGATAGTCAGCTTTGTAATCTACCTACTCTTCTTTTATCAGGAGATGTAAGTCTTGATCACTGACCACTTTTTGAATTCTTACTGTGTCCTAGTTACTATGCTAGATGACAAATTAAGTAGGATTGTCATATGTCATTTTGTGTGTGCCAAGTGCCTCTGAAAAAGACACAGCCTAGACATAATAGCAGCTGTTAAATTAATGTGGGCATATGGTTCAATGTAGGCTGTTTATTATCTTCTTGTCCTCCATCCAGAGAGTACCATCTTCCTGGAAGTAAAGGGGGAAATAAACCAAATGCTATGTTAGAAAAGATTGAAAATCATATATATGTATAGAGACACACATATATACACACATACATATGTGTGTGCAGATATATTTATATAATAATTAAAGTGTTTCATTGATATCACTAGTAGGTATTGTCAATGGAAAATGAGGCAATTATAGTATAATCCTATTAGATTTCAATTATAATTAAAATTAATGAGAACAATATATATATATATATATATATATATATATATATATATATATATATATAAATTATCAGTTAATATTTTCAGGTAAGTAGAATTCAGAATTTACTTGAAAAATTATTATGTACCAAGCACTATGTTCAATTTTGTATGTTTAATTTCTCATTTAACCTCTAAAACATATTCTAAGTTAGGTACTTTTATTTTCCCAGTTTACAAATAAGATAACAGACTCGGGAAATTTTGTGCTTTGCCCAGTATGACATAGCCATAGAATTGTAGATCTAACATTTAAATCCAGATCATCCCAGTTAATAGGTTTGGAAGTCATTGATTTTTCTAACTGTACTAATATGAATGTTGCAGTGCTTCATTGAGATTAAAATCATTGAGATTAAAATCAGAAGTATTTAAGTATCATTTAACTGGGCATGTTAGGATAAGTCACTTGCAAAAAAAAATTCTTGTGGTTTGCCTTATTATGAATTAATGATAACTTAGGCTATCAACTATGCCAAATTTTAATATACATTCAATAACTGTTTTTATAACAGTTAAAAAGTTAGTCTTAAAAATATGCATGAGTGGGTAACTGTTAAAAATATGAAATGCCAGGCTAGAAGACTAATGGCTTCATTTTTCCCATGATTCCACACATTTCCTTTATAGTAGCACGTACTGCCAACTGTCTAGAAAGAGAGCTAAAGCTGTATCACTGACTAATCCATTTATTTTGGTGAAAGGCTCAACATTTTCCTAAGAGTAGCACCTCTTTTGGTCTCTTTTTGTCTTCCTTTCTTCGTCAGTGATAAAACCCAGTAAAAGAGACAATATTTTGACAGAGAAACTTAATGGCAATACTCCATGTAGGATGCCCTGGGTTCTGGAGGCTATGGTCTGAGGTCAAGAGGTTGCCCCTGCACTCAGTCCCCTCTGTGGTAAAACACTAGCCCATCAGTTGAGCTGCTTAATGAATGCCTCAGAAACACAACTCCAATGCAGTCAACCATATGTGGTTGATAGATGGATGTTGGATAGAAACAGAAAGATATGTTGAAATCTTCATGGTGCTCCCAGAATCATTATATAATTCTTGACTAATTTTTTATTACTTTGCTATCAGACTTACACCAGATGCTGGTAATGTTTTTTAAATTTTGTTTTAAATTTAATGTGTTACAAAGTGATTTTGAGAGCAGTTTTCTATGTAGAGGAGAAAAGTAGCCATACATGGCAAGTATTTACATTCTATGCTGTGGGCACATATACATTAAGGATTTGATTGGTCTTTGAAGACAGATGTTCTATGGTATTATTTACATAACTGCAAACTTTCTGCCATCGGGATGTCACAATGCTTTTCTGTACTTTGCCATGTAAAATGATCTTATAAAGAAATTTGTCTTATTTTATCGAATCAAAGACTACTGACTCTATGATTTGTTAGATAATATACTTTTAAACATCGTAAGCAGAAAAGTAGCATTTTCACTGTGGGAAAGCAAAGTAGAAATAATTGTGAAAGCAATTTATATTAAAGAACAGAAAACAAAAAGAAGGGAGAAAAGGCATGTTTTGTCATAGGTAATCAGATAATAATAAAAATTAGATTTTCATAAAGATGAAAAAAATCCGAATAAGTGTTTTAACTTCTCACATCTGAATATCATACACTTAACTGTTTCATTTAAAGCTAGAGTCTTATAAATTATTGTTTTTTTTAAAGCATTACTAAGAAGTAAAGCTCTCTCTATTTGAGATGATTTGGTTGTACAGCTGGAAAATCCTAAGGAACCCATGGAAAAACTATTAGAACAACAACTACAGCAGATTGTGGCATGCAAAATCAAACTATAAATCAATCCTATTTCTACACACTTGCAACAAAAAGTCCAAAAAACATTGAGAAAGTCTCATTCAGAATAACATCACAGTGAATAAATGCTTTCTTTGTTAAAGGAAGCACAAAATTAATACTTGGAAAACTACACATTGTTGAGAGAAAGTAAATATTTGTATATATAAAAAATATATCCTGTGCTTATGGATAGGAAGACTTAATCTTTTTAAAATGACAAGTATTGTTTGTATTTTTAAAATTGATGTAGAGATTCAACACCATTCCTACCAGCAGCCCAGCTGGCTTCTTTATAGGTACGAATGGTAAAATGCATAGAGATGGAGACATATGGACCAGTCATAGCAATTTCAAAGTAGAACAAAGTAGGAGGACTAGTGCTCCCCAATTTCCAAACTTAATACAAAACAATAATAATCACGACAATGTGGTACTGGCATAGATATACAGAATAACCTTCAGAGTCTAGAACAAATCCATATGATGTGACCAGCTGATTTCCAATAAGAATATCAAAACCATTGAAAGACGAGAGAAATCTTTTTAATAAATAGTTCTAGGATAACTGGAAAGCCACAGGAAAAAGAATGCAGCTTTGTACCCCACATGAAAATTAACTCAGAATTTATCAAGGAATTAAGTATAAAAGATAAAACTATACAACTCTTAGAAGAAAACACAAAGGTAAGTCTTCATGACCTCAGATTTGGCAATGGTTTCCTAGATACATTACCAAAAGTATTAACATCAGAAAAAAAAATATAGGTTAAATGGATTTGATCAAAATTTAAAATTTTGTGCTTCAGATGGTACTGTCAAAGAAATCAAAAGATGACACTCAGAATGAGAAAAATTATTAGAAAACCATATAGCCAATAAGGAGAGTATTTCTAGAATATAGAAAAACTTCTACAATTCAATAATAAAATAACCCAGTTAAAAATGGGCAAAGGCTATTAAGACATATTTCTCAAAAAAAAAGACATGCTAACAGACATACAAAACAAATCTAATATTTTTTACCTTTTTTGAGGGGTTGTACAAAATTGATTATATTAATTGATTGCATAAGTCTGTGAATGCACTAAAAGCATTATACATTGAAATTATATAAAATTGGAATTATACATTCAAAATTTGTGAATTGCATAAATGTGCATTATATTTTAATAAAGCTATTGCCAGTAAAAGTATTTTTTTTTCTGTGCAAAGGTTGCACACTTTTTTAAAAAAAATAAATTTATTTTTTATGTTGCACACTTTTAATTTCAATTATCCAACCCTTTCATCATGTGGTTTCCAGTTACACCTGAGCAAAGTTGGGTGAATTGTAGACTATATTTTGAAGAGAACTGAACTGTATTTGGCTGGGTGAATAAATATCCAGTAAATTTCCAAAATCCAGATTCGTGTAAACTTGATTTGCCACTTATAAGTATTGTGAAATGAATGGTTGAAAAGGTCCAGAGATGTGAAATAGAATAAATTCTCTAGACTTTTTTTTTCTTTTTAAAACAGGTACACTCTTGCCCAAGAAACAGTTGGTATAACCCTTAGATCTGTTTTTTGGTTGTTGATATCTCAATAGAAAATGCTATTTTCACAAAGTGTTTTCTTGCCAGTGAATTATACATTTACAACCTATTCTTCTTATCTACCTATGAAAATAGTTGTAGGGCATCATACCAGAATCCTGAAGAGCTGGCGTGAGAGCCAATTCTGCTTGCTTCTTGTTTCTCTTTTGCCTCTGAGCATTTCTACTTAAATCTGAAAAATGTATTAGTCACAGTGGTTTGGATTCTGTTTTCCTAAAGCTGTTGCACTTCTGAACTAAAATTTTCCTGCTCTTTGCCATCTTTCACCCCGTGATTTTCCAGATCTAAAATGTCAAAGTACCAGGCAGATGGAATTACATTTGGAGCACTGGTTTGGTAGGGAATGATTCTATGCTTTCAGCAGCTCTGCAGTTGTATTATTTAGGGAAAAAATGAGCTTTTAATAAAAGATTCATTGAATCCAGTTCCTGATTTCAATTAACTATTGTATTTAGATAAACTACTGAAAATTTACCTCTGGAGGTTCGGAAAAGACATGCCATGGTGGAAGAGGCCGGTGAGGCACCTCGTTACCCTACCACAGGAATACTTAGCTATCAGAAGAACCCACTAGGCATCAGCAGGAGACACTCCAAAATGTTTACAAGATAATTTTCTAAAAACAGCATAATTGTAACTCTTCTACAGATACAACATGAATATATTTTTAAAAATCATTTAATTAATCATAGAAGGAACCACAAGATATTACAACCAGTTCAAAGGAGAATATTAGAAGAGTAGAAAACATGTACATATAAGGGATAAGGAAAATTGAAGTCAAACAGTTGCAAAACAGGTCCTTATAAAGGGCAATAATTATTTGCATTTCACTGGGCACAATTAATTTGCATCTTAGACAAGAATATAATATTTTTTTACTATTATCAGTTTTGTACAAGTGAAAGAACTGTAATAAAGCTTGAAAATTCAAGATTGAAGAAGTATGAGGACATCACTTGTATTGTAATAATTACGTGATAATTTAAAAAAAAACTTATAAAATAACACAAGAAATGAATCATCTCCTCAGGCTCATTGTCATGGGATTCATGTTGTCCAGGCACATAAACATATTAAACACTTACATTCATTTTATGATCATGTCACAAAATATTTCAGATTTTATTTGCTCATTCAGCATTTGCATTAGTACAGCATTTCCTATGCCCATCCTCCTACTTGAAATCCCTTGTCAATATCCATTGATTTGGGGAGACATCACTGCCAGCAGTGCCACATGGCAACATGTTTGGTTCAATGAATAGCATTAGATTGAGTGAGTGAGTCAAGAAACTCATTCTTTTTGTTGTACCCATTTTAATGACTATAGTTTTCATGATTGTTTAATTGTTTTGAGCTCCATAATGTGTAGCTCAAAATTTCCAAAATATAATTTTTCAACTGGTATAAGAAATTTAAAATTATGTGGGAAAAAAACAATACCAAGGTTTCTCTCTAGCTCCAGTTCTAAGTTTCCTACCTTTTATTTCTACAATAGAAGAGACAATAAGTAGCATGATATTTTCATTATTAAATTCACAAAAGGTTCAATGGCTTGTATTTTTCCAGTTATCATATCATGCAACTCTTTTAGAGGATTTTTTCCCTCTGTAAGAATTAATTTCACCTACACTTCTCTCTTCTCTTTATCAATACCACATTACCAAATAGTTATTTCCATAGGAGCTCCCTAGGAGCTAATCATATTGTAAATATGATTGACAATGCCAAATAAAGATAAAGAGACCAAACTTTTTTTGTAGATTACAATTTGAATGGGGGAGGGAAGCAGATAAATGGCTTTTAAGATAAGAAAGCAGTTCTTCATGAAACTCACCATGGACAGGTCTACCATTCCACATTTGAGAGATTTTTTATTTCACAAAATGAAGATTAAGATAGCATTGTTTTTGAATTATAGTCCTGAAATCACATATTTGTAAAACCCCTCACTAGAATTCCTGCAGAGTTAATAACTCACAGGTTTCAACAGAATCTAGGCCATCGTGAGCCTGAGACACTGCTCTGATCCAGGTGTTCTTGGTAATGTCACAACCCTGGGCCACAAAGCTCCTAATAGGAATTATCACTGCTCTTGAGAAAGAGTCAGGGGAGGAAACATGGAACTGTCTCCATGGAAACAGCCTTTTTAGTTCTGTCTTCTGCAATCTTGAAGCAAAAAGACAATTCACTTACTGCCACTTATTTTATTGATTGAACTAACAGTGTAATTTGTTGTGTATTTTAGGCTCAACCAGGTGACAACTCCACTAGAATCCCCATGCAGACAGATCTCTACATACAAACGATCATTTTCAACCACATTTCCAGAAGGAAGACCTAAGCACCAATTTCTTAGGTGGTTTACTAATTGTTTGATAAATTTAAATTGATCCTGTAATCAGAAGCAAATTAGAATCGGATAAATTATTCTTGGTCCTGATCCTTAGAATAATAAAAGCTAATATAGAAATTAGAAAACTGTCATCTTGCCTGTCTTTGAATTGTACAGATAGCCTCTTGATGTGATTTGGGGTTTTTCCTTTTCTTTCTTTTCTTTTTTCCCCCTTGAACACTGAGGCAGATTGCAACAGTTCATGAAAGAAAGTCTTGTTGCCACTTCAAAGATACATTAATTGGTGACATATTGTGTAGCTCAAATTTTCCAAAACAAAAATGTTCCAGGTCCCATTATTGCCAAATCTAGTAGACCAAACATGATGCCGTGTGGCACTGCTGGCAGTGCTGTCTCCCCAAATCAATGGCTAGTGATAAGGGATTTCAAGTAGGAGGACAGTTCTAGGAAATGCTGCACTAATGCAAGTGCTGAATGAGCAAATAAAATCTGAAATATTCCGTGACATGATCATAAAATGAATGAAAGTGTTTAATATGTTTATGTGCCTGGACAACAGGAATCCCAGGACAATGAAGCTGAGGAGGTGAAATCTAAAGGAAACCAGAGGATTTTAGAGAAATGACAGCATCACAATAGAAATGAACATATTTTCCTAATGTGCCTTTCACATAGCTTTCGTGAAGAAAAGATACTATGCAGAGGCCACTTTTTAATTAAAATTAATATTTGGATCTTCTTCCCATTCAGTTCTCTTTTATTTATAAACAGCTTATTCCTGAGGCAATTAGATAGGGCTAAATAACGTGGGAGTCTGTTTGGTGTGTGGCAATGGGAGAGTCCCAGACAGTGTCCGTTCAAATGAGGTGAGAAGGGTGTATCCATGGGGGAAGCTGTAGAATGGCACAAGATGTCAGATCCCAAGCATTGTGAGTGGAGTACAGCTTAAATTGCAATTGCATGTGTTTGATCTCATAATTTTCAATATATACAATGGATTATGTGTGTGCATGTGCACACCTCACCTGCATGCTATCATGCCCACTGAGAGAGCCCAGCAGCAGCAACACCCCAGGATCAGTGTCTTAGTTTGTCAGAAGCATTTTCCATTAAAAATAAGCAGGATCCTTGGGGAAAAAAACTGATTCCAGGTTCATGGAAGAGAAAATTCAAGAGTCTGGAACAGACTTTTCCAGAAAGCAAAGAAGTATTCATCAAATAAGGAAGGTTTATTAAAAAGACACAGAACCCAGTTTGGAGGAGCTCCCACTGGCCAAATCAGGGATAGTGGGCATCAAAGCAACAATAACAGCAAGAATCAAATAGGAATTCAGAATCCATACTGTTGCATACACATGAATAAATAGAACATTGATGAGGAAGCGGATATTTACCTCTCCACAAACCCTTATTGATTCTAAAGGGATCAAGACAAATGGCTAGCAAATACCACTTACAGGAAGTGATGAAGAATATTGTCAGTAATGAGGCAAACTGAATCTGTGCCCTACCAAATAAGATTTATGACTGAATCAAGATTAGTCAAATATCACATCTTAAGTTGGACTAACAAGGCTTCTCTCATGCAAAGGAGAAACACAGCAAAGTTGCATGAGGGGCTGGGGATGTGGCTCAAGCAGTAGCGCGCTCGCCTGGCATGCGTGCGACCCGGATTCGATCCTCAGCACCACATACCAACAAAGATGTTGTGTCTGCCGAGAACTAAAAAATAAATATTAAAAAATTCTCTCTCTCTCTCTCTCTCTCTCTCTCTCTCTCTCTCTCTCTCTCCTCTCTCATTCTCTCTTAAAAAAAAAGTTGCATGAGGCTCCAACACAATCAGATGTCATTTAAATATTTATAAGGTTCTTTGCCTCACCTCGGTTGGTCCCCAAATTTAGCCTTGGTGCCAGTGGGGGGGTGAGTTTCTTTGCCTCACCTCTGTTGGCCCCCAAATTTTAGACCATCACTAGTAGAAGGGAGGCGGATACAGAAATGCCACGACACCATGCCAATTGACAGCTCCTTTGGAAAAATTGCATCACTGGTGACACCATCAGCAAAGATATGCCAGCAGTACCACAATTCGCTGCACCAAACGATAGTTCACAATGCATACAAGTGATATATAGTCCAGGCAAGTTCTGCAAGCAGTTCCTATTTGGCAATGGCCCTCAGCAACTTCAAACAGGAGGCAAGCCCCCATTAAAATTTAAAATCTAATATGGCTAGGCTATGATATTTTGGACTGGAATTATATTTTCCATAATTACAACAGTCTTGATAACCTTGTGGATGAATAGGTATCTTCAGAAATGTGGGCGATTCTGTCACAAAACAATGGAGCTTGGAAGTGGTACAGGGGAGGGCTGAAAGAAGATGCCGGGCTCAGGCCCCACATCTCTGAAGCAGCAACTCTTTCTTCCTCTTTTCACTGGTGGTGACAATAGAATAAAGGTAATGTGACTAGATAAGGTGTCTCTTTTTGTGTCTTGTTTATAATACAACTTTCTAAGAGCAAGTGAATGGTAAAAATCACCTGATATATGATTAGCGTCTTCAATGGCATCACATCTTCCAGAGTAATATGATTTAAATAATAGATACTAGCTATTCATTATTTTAATCCCAAGGAAATTAAAAGCAAATATCTACTTATTTATGGGGATCCATCATGAGTGAGTTACTCTTCCTAGGGCACAATAATTAATAAATACTTCCCTCAATAAATTCACCAGCTCATAATTTTATAAAAGCTAAGCACTCTTGTGTTTTATTGGTATTGGCTGTTGCTGCTGCTATGGTGGAGTAAATTCCTTCCCCCACCCCAATTACAGATATAAAAAGAGTGTTGTACATCATATATTATTATAGTTGAATTTGAATATTATATTGTACTTGTCCTCATTACCAAACCATAGATTCAAAGGATTCCAGATGATACCGTAAGATTTTATAAATATACATTGTATGTGGTGACAATTTTTTACTCCCCCTTTCCTCTGATTATGCCTGATTTCCATATCTTATTACATTATCCAAGACTTTGCAGAACCATATTCAATCTGATGATGATACTGGTTATTGGGAATACCACCAAGAAAGTATTTCCCAAAGCATGCTCTGTGGAGTGCTAGTCTTTTTAAAGTATCTGCCAAGAAAAAAATCACATATTTAAGCAGAAAGAGGAATGTACTGCAATCCAAAGAGCTGATAACTGAGACTTGAGAAAGAAAGATTACAGAAGAATTCTGGAAGCCTCTCTGTCAAGTGCTGCCAAGTAACTGATCTCCAACTACTCTGTGGTTTCTCCCTCAATCCCACATTTCAAATTCTCAAGAGAGGAATCTGATTGCCTACACTGTGGTTAAATATCCATTCCTGGATCAATCAACAATGGTCAGGAGCAGATGGTAGACATAATACCTGAAGGCTCATCTTCATGTCTCAGGGGATGGTGTTTCTAGGCCTGTCTTCAAGGAATTTTTATTAGTTGGGGTGACAACCAAGCATAGCCTGTGTAAAATCTCTTGAAATCAATATTGTGCATCACACCTTGCAAAATACCATTAACTATGATACTGAGTCTTGATTTATATTTTTATTTGGGGGAAAATATAATTCTGTTTCATTTCTTTTGGGCAAAATGTCCATGTTTTCCTCAAAATGAAGTTGTGCCAATGAATTGAAACTATTATAAATAAAATTAAGCTATATGATATTGCTATGTATGTGAATTTGGGTATGCATTTCAAGTAACAATGCTTCTTAAATGATTTCTTAAAAAATTATCAATTGGGCTGCTCATCAATGATTTGAGATTTTTGAAATTCTATTTATGGGAGTACTTTCTACATATGTAGTTTTTTTCTCCTCCTCCTCGTCGTTGTCGTCGTGGTCCTCCTCCTCCTCCTTTATTTTTTAGAGCAGAGAGCTCCCACATACCTCTTCTCCCACTGATTCCTCTATTGTTAACATCTAACATTAATGTGGTATATTTGATACAATTGATGAAGCAATATTCAAAAATTATTAACTGAAGTTCATAGTTTACATTACAGATAACTCTGTGTTATTCAGTTCTATGGATTTTAGCAAATTAGTACTGTTTTGTAATTCACTATTCAACTATCAACCCAATAGTTTTACTGCCCTAAAAATTCTTTGCTTACCTACTCATTCCAAACCCTCTATCTACTTAAACCTCTGGCAACCACTGATCTTTTTATTGACTGTAGTTTTGCCTTTTTCAGAATTTAAGATGGTTAAAATTATATAGTACATGGACTCTGCAGACTGACTACTTTCACTTACCAATGCATTTAAGTTTGCTTGCTCCCTGATGTTTCAAGGCCTGATAGCTCATCTCTTTTTTTCTTTAATCGCTTAATAATGTTTTTTGTATGGATTAGATGATCTGTTTACCATTTACTTATTAAAGGACATCCTGTTTGTTTCCAGGTTTGATCATTATGAATATAATTGCTCTAACCATCCATGTACAGGATTTTGTAAGGACATGAATTTTCAACTTGTTTGGGTAAATACCAAGAACCATGCTTGCTGGATCATATGGTAAGAAAGTACTAAACTGTCTCAGAAAGTGATTGCACATTTCCTGATCCCACCAGCAAAGAATGTGAGTTCCTTTTGCTCTACATCCTGGTCAGCGTTTAGTGTTGTTGGTGTTTTGAATTTGAGCCCTCCAAATAAGTGGGTAGCAATATCTCACTGTTGTTTTATTTTGCAATGTACTAAAGACATATGACATTGAGCATGTTTGCCTAGGCTTATTTGCTATCTGTAAATCTTTCTTGGTGAGGAATCTATTTATATCTTTCACCTACTTTAATTGGGTTATTTGTTTTTGAGTTTTAAAAGATGCTTTGTATATTTTCAATATAATTGTTTTAAACAAAATATGTGTTTTACAAACATGTTCCCCAATAGGTGACTTGTGTTTTCCTTCTCTTAAAGTATATAGCTTTTCAAATGCTATATTTAACAAATTTCTTTAGAAAAATTAATATTAATTGGCTTTTTCCATATCCCAGAAGTTTTATGTAGAATTCGAATTATCTATTTTTTTTAAGTTTGACATAATTCTCAACAGTAAAGACATATTGCTCTAAAGCTTTTCAAAGAAAAACTTTTACTTGTTGTTTGAAAGAAATCCATGCTTTTAATTAATTTTTTATCAGAAAAATAATCTACTTCATTGAAATTTTCTAACATATTTCATAAAATAGTACATAATATATTTTGTAATGTATTTTGTCTATACTTTTGTGATCAGTTTTCTAATTCCTCTTTTTAGTTGGAAACAATATCTTTATTTTATTTTATGTGGCTGAGGATTGAACCCAGCACCCCGCACATGCTAGGCAAGCGCTCTGCCGCTGTGCCACAGTCCCAGCCCTTCTAATTCCTCTTTTTAAATTTTGTGTCGTATCTTCTTCATAATTTACTTATAAGAGATTTGGCTTTAAAGGGTTTATTATTGCATTTTTCAATTGCGATTTGATTTTTTAAAAATTTATTGTTATTTTTATTCCTCATCATATCATTCTTCATTCCTTTTTTGGGTGTGTTTTGTTATTTTATCCGAACTCTATGAGTTGATATTAGTAATTATTTTCATTTCTCCTTTTTTAAAATAATAAAACCATTTAACATGAATCTTTCCTTCCTTTACAGCTTTATCTAAAATCAACAAAATTTGGGGAATTATTGTTCTCATTTTTTCTATCTTATAAACTTTCCATACCTGTAGATTTCTGTTTACCTAGCCTAAGATTTCTGGAGTAGGTTTTTTTTTTTTAATTTTCAAAGAATCCTAATTAGTTTTATCTAATCAAATGCACATCATTTCTATTTTTATTGCATTGTAGTCAAATGGTCTGGCATTTACACTTTCTAATTGTGGGATTTTATTGATATTTTCTTTGTAACTTAATATACAACTAGATTTTAATTTTTAATTTAAAACTTTTCACAGAGGGTTGAAAGAAAACTGAATATTGTATATTTTAATGTGTTTAAACATTATTAGTATATTATCCAAGTCCTTTTGTATATTCTTTTATGAATATATATATATATATATATACACATATATATACACTTACATATGCATTTATCTATGCACATATTTTGGCCCATCAAAGATTACTAGAGATAAGGAAGAATTTTCTACAAAACAGTCTTTTTTAGTCCTAGTAAGGGTTGGGGTTTTATCTCAGTTGTAAAGCACTTGCCTAACCCAGGGTTAAATCCCCAGCATAGCAAAATAAATAAATAAGTAAAATCCTGGTAAGCATAACAATTTTTGCTTGATCGATTTTGAAGCTCTTCTTTTGTTATTCTTAGTGGTCATTTGCAGCATGGATTGCACTTCCACTAAATAAAACGAACCTTGTTTCCAATTTTTAAATTTCAACTTTTCCCCACCCTCTGACATTTAAAATACTAACCTACTTTATTTCTGTCTTTATTTTTCTGCTAAGTGAGTACCTATCTTATTGTCCCTCCCAATTTTTTAAACCTTTATTAACTTATCTAGAGATACAGTCCTGGGTTTTTGTTATTTTAGTATGTTTTCTATTGAAATTTAAAATCCAATTTGTAGCAATATTTATGGTAGTTTTACTGTGATCTAGTTTTAAGGTGCTTATATATCACCTCCATCCTTTTATCCTTTTATGCTATGAATTTCCTATTCTTCAATTTTATCAAGTATTTTTTTTTCTTTTTAACCAAAATTGCTTTTATATTCTCATGGCAAATCATCCAAACAGTTGAAAAATAGGAAATTGAAAGCAGAGTCCCCATCCTCCCAGGCCAAGAATCAGAGGAGGTGAATGAATTGCTCAAAGCCAGCATTTTAAGCGATAGTCTCAGGGTACCTGCTCCAGTGTGAGCCCTGGAGGTCTCACTTCACCCCAAACCTGTCCTGCCTTCTCAGAGTCAATTGTACCTTTATTAACAGTGTTTGTATTTCAGTCCAAAATGATAACTTTAAACATTCTTTGGTATTTTTGTTATGATTTGCATAAGTATATTTTTATCTATTTGTGATATATTTTCATACAAGGAATGGTGCAGAGATTTCATATATTTTTTCACAAATAGCTATTCATTTTTTCCCAAGTCACTTTTCAAACTACACACTTTTTTTTATTTGTGATCTCATATTTATCATGTGTCATTTTCCTTAGTTTATTTCCAGTGTCTTTATCATTGTTTGTTGCTCAGTCACCACCAAGTGCTTTAATCTTTTTTTTCCTTTTAGTAGGTTTTTATATCTTTTCTGGCAAGATCATATTCATTGCAGTTTATTACCATTCACACAATGATTTTTTTTAGAGAGCGAGAAAAATTTTTTAAATTTATTTTTTAGTTTTCGGTGGACACAACATCTTTATTTTTATTTTTATTTTTATGTGGTGCTGAGGATCGAACCCAGTGCCCCGC